>NC_092010.1:38727993-39012993 GCF_044704955.1 Pristiophorus japonicus
AGAGAGAGAGAGAGAGAGAACATAGGAAGGGTGACACACATATTGCATGAACTTCTGGTGAATTTATATAATATGAGTGTAAAGATTTTCAGGAAATTTTCCAGATGTGAAATATTCTAATAACGGGTATAAAGAATCGGTCCTTTTGATGTTTCCAAATTGGGCTTGACTCACTAATTTAGCAAATTCACTCATTCTCTAAATAGATTTCATATAAAATTTGTTGGTATTTTGAATTTTGCAAATGACCAGCTGAGATCTGCTTCATACTCACACTGTGGCAGCTGCTGCTGCTCATGGTCGAGAGCTTCATTGATTTGCTGAATAGCACTGCGGTACATCTGAATGGTCTTGATTAAGTTGTTCAGCGGAGTGAGCTGTTGTAATACATTTGCATCTTCCTGCTTCATCCTTTTATTGTCGACCGTAGAGACAGATTGGGCTGGTAAGGAGACAGGTGATACAACACTGACCTACAAAGCAAAACACAGGAAAATATCTGTAACATCACCTGCTTCGATCGAAATCTGGTTTCATATTTCTGACAGTCAAAAAATGAACCACTGACTTGGTGAATACACACCTTTCGTTTGTTACTTCCTACCATAAAAGAGTACAAGAGTGATTAAATAACTTGGCTTGTGCTCTGGAATGAATGGTCACACTCTGCTAGTTCAAATTTTCACCAGTATGACTCATTGTAACATATATCTGAAAGTCAACAGTCTACAAAGGGTCCAAAGTAGTGAGGGTGACCTTGTTATCAACAACTGGGGACCTTCCCATATTTCCATTGCTAAAACTGCTTCCAAGAATCTGTGCTTCAACTTTCGCCAGTAGCTTCCATTGTCTATAGTGCCCGAGACTTGAATGCTGCTCTTGTACCTAGGGAGGCTTTAACATCTTCTCAGAAGATACCAAAAAAGCTCATCATTTGATAGGCAATCCCATGGTCACCTTTAACCTATAAACCCCTCTCTCTGCTTCCCCTATCTTATTCTCTCTATGCTATGCTCCTCTAACTTTCCTTTCATTCTGCTAAGCTCCTAATACACTGTCTTACAACTCTTTTGGGAGGAACAAAATAAACATTAGATCAAGTGCCCCCCCGATCTGGGGGACATTCCAGACACTTTTAACCGCCCTCTTTTTTTATATTTTTGTGGGGTTTTTTGTGGGTATTAAAATTATATATTTTACAAGTGCCCCCTATAAAAGGGGAGGGGGACACTAAAAACCCAGCAATTAAAACAAATTAAACTTTAAAACATATAAAATCAAATTAAAATCAAATTAAAATTTGGTTGCCGCGAGTACACTGTCTTACAAGTTCTTCCTTGCACCTTCAAGCTGTGAAAATCAAGTCTCTCTATCTCAAAAATCTGATAGTTGAGCCAGGCAGATATGCAGCACTGTTGATGCTTTGTGCATTAATGAGTGCTAGCCCTGTTTCAGGCGGCTGGGATTCTCCCACTCTGCTTCAAATGCACCTGCAAGTTAATGTGCTGACAGGTAAGGTGGCTTTGGATAGATAAGCAGCAGGAAATTTACCACTGGTATTAGCTGGTTAAAAACCAGCAGTACGCCTGCGCACAGCTATCCTAATCCTTAGCTCTTGCCAAACTATGCCGAAGGCAAGTGGGGTGTATCCCTACAGGGAGAGAGTGTATATTGAGCAAGCAGAAAATCCAGCTGTGTGGATTTCTCAGTAGCTTGGCTTGGATAGTCAACTATTGTGGTCGGTATCGAATACACCCAGCTGACCAAAAAATGTCTTCCCTTCCTAAGAACATAAGAACTAGGATCAGGAGTAGGCTACACGTCCCCTCGAGCCTGCTCCACCATTCAATGAGATCACGGCTTATCTTCGACATCAACTCCACTTTTCTGCTCAATCCCCATATCCCTCGATTCCCTTCAAGTTTAAAAATCTATCGATTCCAGCCTTGAATATACGCAATGACTTAACATCCACAGCCCTCTGGGGCAGAGAATTCCAAAGATTCACAACCCTCAGTGAAGAAATTTCTCCTCACTTCAGTCCGAAATGGCCTACCCCTTATCCTGAGATTATGCCCCGTAGTTCTAGGCTCTCAGCCAGGGGAAACAACCTCTCAGCATCTACCGTCAACCCGCCTCAGAATATTATATGTTTCAATGAGATCACCTCATTTTTCTAAACGCCAGAAAGTATAGGCCCATTCTACACAATCTCTCCTCCTAGGACAACCCTCTCAGCCTAGGAATCAATCTAGTGAACCTTTTCTTCACCCGCCCCTAAGACAAGTATTTCCTTCCTCAGATAAGGAGACCAAAACTGTGCACAGTACTCCAGGTGTGGTCTCAACAAAGCCCTATACAATTGTAGCAAGACTTCCTTACTCTTATACTGCAACCCCACTTGCAATAAAGGGCAACATACCATTTGTTTTCCTAATCCTGTAACTGGATTGTCAATGTAACGTCATGTTACCAAACACACCTACCATACACAGAATTAAGTTCACATTTTGTTTAAAACTTGAAAGACCACAGCCAAGAATTTCCTCGGAGCTGCTCCTACTCTGCTGCCATAACTGCGTTGGTAATGCAGCGGAAACCTTGTTTTCGCATGTAAAAGAAGCCGCTCTGCAACCGTGGAACCATTCTCCAGCATGAATCCGCAGGAGAAGCAAGAAAAGTGGAAAACTATTTTTATACCACACCTGTATAAATAAAAAACTTGATAGTAAACTTTCAAACTTGGGATTTACCCACCACTGGCAAGGGGTACTCATTTGAATGTGCGGACAATTCCCACCCTTATCATGAGGTCTTCTTCACTGTGGGAATTGTGTGGCTGACAATTTTTCTCTACAAAAGGAGCGCGCTTCGGAAAGGGTTGAAAACTTACGCTGGTCTGCCGAAGCTCCTGCAATAATTGATTTTCCTGCATCAAGAGGAGGTTCATGATCTTCACTAGTTCCAACGGCTGCTGATCATACATTTTCTGTAACAGAGTAACATATTAATTGAAGTATTATTTTAGTGACATTTCCAGCAAATTATTAGCACAATCTGTCGTAGAAAAAAATACAGGCAATACAAAGTAGTCGATGAGCATCTTAAAGAAAAAAAAGACACGTCAGCATTTCCGGCTCATCAGAATTAGGCAGCTGCAGTTGTATGCTCTCAATGCACTTCACACTGGGAGCATAGTACCTTCCATACAAAAATAAAACTATTTATTTTCAAGATACCAGCCGATTTCCCTTGGCATTGCACATGGCGAGGCAAGACCAAGTGCAGTATTCACGTCAAGTAATGTTAGAGAGTGCGGATAACTGGACCCAGGTGAGAGGGGGGTGAAGGGTGGAGAGGGGGGTGAAGGGTGGAAAGGGGACAGAGAAGAGGGAGAGATAAAGAAGAGAGAGAAGAGGGGATGAAGAGGGGAGGGAGGTGAAGAGAAACAAAATCAATGCCATATGGCATGGGGTTGGGGGCGCAGTTTAGTAGCAATGTTGCCAAGTTAGTATGGACCTTAATCTGAGGGAAGTTTGGACAGTTGGCTTGAATAGTGTGGGAAGAGTAAAAATCAGGTTGTCATTAATAGTGTGCATGCTAAGGAGACATTGTCATCCCATTGACTTCATAGAGAAACTGCAAGCTATCTGACAATTTATTATTTAAGCAGCACTGGATTTGGAACTAATGTTAGTGTAACAGCAATTTGTTATTGCAGGTGCCTATTGCAGGGTCACTTAAAGGCATAACAAGTCCTGCAGATAAATGTTGACACATTAAAAATGGATTTTGCCAGAGACAGAGCCTGACATAGGAGTTTACGATGCATTTTGAAATGGAATCTTGTGGCCACTCAGCAGTTTTATTGTATAATGGATGTATAATGACACCAATTGAATTGTTTTCTCTGCTTGTCAGGACCACCACCACCACCATCATCATCATCATCATAGGCAGTCCCTCGGAATCGAGAAAAACTTGCTTCCACTCCCAAAGTGGTGGCTGAACAGTCCAATACGAGAGCCACAGACCCTGTCACAGGTGGGACAGACATTCGTCGGGGGAAGGGGTGGGTGGGACTGGTTTGCCGCACGCTCCTTCCGCTGCCTGCGCTTGACCTCTTCACGCTCTTTGCGTTGAGACTCGAAGAGCTCAACGTCCTCCCGGATGCACTTTCTCCACCTCGGGTGGTCTTCGGCCAGGGTCTCCCAGGTGTCAGCGGGGATGTTGCACTTTACCAGGGAGGCTTTAAGGGTGTCCTTATAATGTTTCCGCTGCCACCTTTGGCTCGTTTACCATGAAGGAGCTCCACATAAACCATTTGCTTCGGGAGTCTCGTATCTGGCATGCGAACTATGTGGCCTGCCCAGTGAAGTTGATCGAGTGTGGTCAGTGCTTCAATGCTGGGGATGTTAGCCATGTGTTCAAACGACTCATGTTTGAGCACCATGTGTTCAAACGACTTTCAGGGCAGGGAGTCTTTTGTTGCAACCCGACCCCAATTAGTTTCTCAGCCAACTGCACCCTCTCTTTGTTGCAGAGGATGACCATGTTCCTGGCCAAACACCAACTGAATACATTTGAATATTCTCATCATCATCATACAGTCCCGCGGAATCGAGGAAGACTTGCTTCCACTCTAAAAATGAGTTCTCAGGTGACTGTACAGTTCAATACGGGAATTAGAGTCTCTGTCACAGGTGGGACAGACAGTGGTTGAAGGAAAGGGTGGGTGGGGAGTCTGGTTTGCCGCACGCTCCTTCCGCTGCCTGCGCTTGTTTTCTGCATGCTCTCGGCAATGAGACTCGAGGTGCTCAGCGCCCTCCCGGATGCTCTTCCTCCACTTAGGGCGGTCTTTGGCCAGGGATTCCCAGGTGTCGGTGGGGATGTTGCACTTTATCAAGGAGGCTTTGAGGGTGTCCTTGAAACGTTTCCTCTGCCCACCTTGGGCTCGCTTGCCGTGGTAGGAGTTCTGAGTAGAGCGCTTGCTTTGGGAGTCTTGTGTCGGACATGCGGATAATGTGGCCCGCCCAACGGAGCTGGTCGAGTGTGATCAGTGCTTCGATGCTGGGTATATTGGCCTGATCGAGAACAGTGACGTTAGTATGTCTATCCTCCCAGGGGATTTTCAGGATCTTGCGGCGACGTTGTTGGTGGTATTTCTCCAGCGATTTGAGGTGTCTGCTGTATAGGGTCCACGTCTCTGAGCCATACAGGAGGGCGGGTATCACTACAGCCCTGTAGACCATAAGCTTGGTGCCAGATTTGAGGGCCTGGTCTTCAAACACTCTTTTCCTCAGACGACCGAAGGCTGCGCTGGTGCACTGGAGGCGGTGTTGGACCTCGTCGTCGACATCTGCCCTCTGTGATAGTAGGCTCCCGAGGTATGGAAAGTGGTCCACTTTCAAATCCAAAAGTTTTGAATATTCTAGCCTATCAGTGACTAACCAGTAGTGGTTCGTCATAGTTAGTACCTATGCCAGCAGTACAGCGCCAATCATTGAGCAGTGCTATAAAGTGGTAGGACAAAGATTACATAAGAACATAAGAAATAGGAGCAGGAGGGAGAGAGAAAACAGGGAATTATAGACCGGTCAGCCTGACCTCAGTAGTCGGTAAAATGATGGAATCAATTATTAAGGATGTCATAGCAGTGCATCTGGAAAATGGTGACATGATAGGTCCAAGTCAGCATGGATTTGTGAAAGGGAAATCATGCTGGACAAATCTTCTGGAATTTTTTGAGGATGTTTCCAGTAAAGTGAACAAAGGAGAACCAGTTGATGTGGTATATTTGGACTTTCAGAAGGCTTTCGACAAGGTCCCACACAAGAGATTAATGTGCAAAGTTAAAGCACATGGGATTGGGGGTAGTGTGCTGACGTGGATTGAGAACTGGTTGTCAGACAGGAAGCAAAGAGTAGGAGTAAACGGGTACTTTTCAGAATGGCAGGCAGTGACTAGTGGGGTGCCGCAAGGTTCTGTGCTGGGGCCCCAGCTGTTTACATTGTACATTAATGATTTAGACGAGGGGATTAAATGCAGTATCTCCAAATTTGCGGATGACACTAAGTTGGGTGGCAGTGTGAGCTGCGAGGAGGATGCTATTAGGCTGCAGAGTGACTTGGATAGGTTAGGTGAGTGGGCAAATGCATGGCAGATGAAGTATAATGTGGATAAATGTGAGGTTATCCACTTTGGCGGTAAAAACAGAGAGACAGACTATTATCTGAATGGTGACAGATTAGGAAAAGGGAAGGTGCAACGAGACCTGGGTGTCATGGTACATCAGTCATTGAAGGTTAGCATGCAGGTACAGCAGGCGGTTAAGAAAGCAAATGGCATGTTGGCCTTCATAGCGAGGGGATTTGAATACAGGGGCAGGGAGGTGTTGCTACAGTTGTACAGGGCCTTGGTGAGGCCACACCTGGAGTATTGTGTACAGTTTTGGTCTCCTAACTTGAGGAAGGACATTCTTGCTATTGAGGGAGTGCAGCGAAGATTCACCAGACTGATTCCCGGGATGGCGGGACTGACCTATCAAGAAAGACTGGATCAACTGGGCTTGTATTCACTGGAGTTCAGAAGAATGAGAGGGGACCTCATAGAAACGTTTAAAATTCTGACGGGTTTAGACAGGTTAGATGCAGGAAGAATGTTCCCAATGTTGGGGAAGTCCAGAACCAGGGGTCACAGTCTGAGGATAAGGGGTAAGCCATTTAGGACCGAGATGAGGAGAAACTTCTTCACCCAGAGAGTGGTGAACCTGTGGAATTCTCTACCACAGAAAGTAGTTGAGGCCAATTCACTAAATATATTCAAAAGGGAGTTAGATGAAGTCGTACTACTCGGGGGATCAAGGGTTATGGTGAGAAAGCAGGAAGGGGGTACTGAAGTTTCATGTTCAGCCATGAACTCATTGAATGGCGGTGCAGGCTCGAAGGGCTGAATGGCCTGCTCCTGCACCTATTTTCTATGTTTCTATGTTTCTAGGCCATTTGGCCCCTCGAGCCTGCTCCGCCATTCAATACCATGGCTGATCTGATCATGGACTCAGCTCCACTTCCCTGCCCACTCCCCATAACCCCTTATTGCCTTATCGTTCAAAAATCTGTCTATCTCCGCCTTAAATATATTCAATGACCCAACCTCCACAGCTCTCTGGGGCAGAGATTTACACCCCTCTAAGAGAAGAAATTTCTCCTCATCTCAGTTTTAAAAGGGCGGCCCCTTATTCTATGTCCCCTAGTTTTAGTTTCCCCTATGAGTGGAAATATCCTCTCTGCATCCACCTTGTCAAGCCCCCTCATTATCTTATATGTTTCGACAAGATTACCTCTCATTCTTCTGAACTCCAATGTGTATAGGCCCAACCTACTCAACCTATCTTCATAAGTCCACCCCCTTATCTCCGGAATCAACCGAGTGAACCTTTTCTGAACAGCCTCCAATGCAAGTGTATCCCTCCTTAAATACAGAGACCAAAACTGTACACAGTACTCCAGGTGTGACCTTACCAACACCCTGTACAGTTGTGGCAGAACTTCTCTGCTTTTATACTCCATCATGCTCATGATGCTGCCAACCCAAGCACTAAGTGTCAGGCAGCACTGTCGAGCAATGCAAGCAGATTGTCTGCCCACTGTCCCGGATAATAATGGTTTAATGCTGCTGGAAACCCAAGAAAATGGAGAAAATACCTTAAAAGAGGGAGACTCAACTCTTTAAATGGCTTAGTGAATAAGTGTCATGCAGAAAGATCTATTATTGGCATTAACCCATTACTACTCAATCTTGTTAAAATTCAGATGAAGTGCCCTCGTACTTGCATCTTGCACTATACCTTGAGGAAAGCAGCATATTCATTCAGCTTGCACTTCATTGGAAAGGGCGTATGACTTGACACTTTCTGTAATTCAGATACCATTGTGTCCAAGAGATTTCGAGCGAGATTTTCATTGGAAGGGGTTATGTTAATGGAGCACCTTAAAAAGAAAGGAGTCACAAATTGAAACATTTATTTGGAAAACAAAAGAAAAGCTGACACGAGTGATCAGCGCATTGTCACCGTCAAACTGCATGTTCTAATCCTTGTGGTGAAGACACACACACACACACACACATAACAGATGTGTTTCTCTCTCTCTCCACAGATGCTGCCTGACCAGAGTATTTCCAGCATTTTCTGTTTTTATTTCAGATGTCTTTCTAGAGCGTGTCAGTTCCGTAATTCAACCAGTGAAAAACGATTTGTTGGAAGAAAACAAGAGTGATCAGTTCTGGAGGGATGTAGTGAAATTCAGGGTAGCGCACACTCACTCTGGTGAGAAGCTCGCCTCCTGTGAAGGGAAGCAGCTCCTGTGGCAAAACAAACCTATGGAATTTGCTCTCCTCATTGGTGAACGGTGGGCATAGCTTAAACGTGGCAGCACAGACTATAATGGGCATGGAGTGCTGCCTGGCTGAGCATATCTTCACTGCTTTCAGTCCTCTGTAAGCGAGGATGGTCTTAGTTAAATACAGCTGCGGCTGTAATGATGATCATTTCAATCTGAACATTTCCCATTGCCATTCTCTCTCGGAGTCTCTAAAATACAATTCACTGTCCAATGCTTATAGCGGGCTAATCGCGTTAACACCAATGCGAAACGATAAGCGGTGGGGACTGTAATAATGTATCTATTTGAACCTTATTATGAAATTCTTATTTGAAATAGTTATGTTTGGCCTGACAAACTCATATCCAAAGAACCCACGAAAAAAAATCCTGCACGATAGATGGACAATTATATCATATATATTAGGTCAGTATTATTATACTGACTGCTTGCTCCCCAATAATCAATTGCCCGGTATCAGTTGACAAACTTGCAGTGATTACATTACAAAAGTGAATCTTTTATCGGCATGCACCAACTGCACAATATGTCCTGGCCATTGGTGTTGCCATGATGACACTTAATTTAAAAAAACATTTAAACCTCTACCCCAGATCCACAGGATATATTACCAATCCTCGAGACGGATTTCAAATCCATAATTTTATTGAGACATTCAGATACTGGTTATAAATCAGTTGAACATCAATCTCTCAGTTTAATTATTACTGAATATCAACTGCTGGATGCAGACAGGAATGGACCTGACCATGATGCCCCCCCTCCTGAGGTAAAATAGTTTGTTGACACTGTCTGGGTTCACACAAAGAATACCCAAGTGTATGAGCTACAGGAGAGCTGGCAGTGTCTGTGGGAGTGTACAAGAATCAGCACTTTAAGGAGTAAGGGCAAGGCTCAATGTTTGCTGCGAGCTTTGAGATGACCAAACAAGCTGCTGTAACACCAGCGAGGACTGAAGTTGCTGTGTTTAGGGCTGTTTATTTCCTAACTTGTAGCGATGGGGCTTTTAAGTGAACAGAGTTGAGGAAAGAATTATCCATTCCACAACCACTGTTGTCCCTCATCTGGATAATGACATGAACACAGTGCCCTGGACTTCACAGGGTAATGTTCTGCCCATCCCAATTCATTACCCTTGGCATACCAACATTTCCCAAACTGCAAATCATGTATGTTAATTGGTGTGTTCAAATGACCGTGTGTATGTGCTGGAGAATGCACAATGAACAAAGCTACTAGTTCTTTCAAGGCCACTTGGAGATCCCTTTATAATCAGCATCCTTCAATAAACATTCATAGTCATGCTTACAGAATCATACCCATCAGCCAATGTCCCAGACTCCTCAACCACCACCCCTGGGTATGTCCTGTCCCACCAGAGGTGATGGCACAATGGTAGACAGTCAGGAGAGAGTGGCCCTGGGAGTCCCCAACATCGACTCCGGCCCCATGAAGTCTCATGGCATCAGGTCAAACCTGGGCAAGGAAACCTCCCGCTGATTACCACCTACCGCCCTCCCTCCCTCCCTCCCTCATCTGGTGCACCAGTACTCTTCCATGCTGAATACCACTTGGAGAAAACAGTGAGAGTAGCAAGGGCACAGAATGTAGGCTGGGTGGGGATACTTCAATGTCCATCACCCAAGGTTAGCTCAGTAGTACCACCATTGACCGAGTGCCAAAGGAATAAGCTCCCAGACTGGGCTTGTGGCAGGTGGCAACACAACCACCATGAGGGAATAACCTACTTGACCTTGTCCTCACCAATCTACCTGATGCAGATGCATCTATCAATTACAACATTGGTAGGAGTGACCACTGCACAGTCCTTGGAGACGAAGCTCTGTCTTCACACCGAGGCCATGCTCCATCATGTTGTCTGGCACGATTATCGTGCTAAATGGGATAGATCTAACAGCTCAAAACTGGGCATTCATGAGGCGCTGTAGGCCATCAGCAGTAACAGAATCGTATACCATCACAACCCATAACCTCATGGCCTGACATATCCCTCACTCTACCATTACCATCAAGCCAGAGGACCAACCCTGGTTCAATGAGGAGTACAGAAGAGCATGCCAGGAGTAGCACCAGGTGTACATGAAAATGGTGAAGCTACAACTCAGGACCAACATGCATGCTAAATAGTAGAAACAGCATGCTATAGACAGAGGTAAGTAACCAATGGATCAGGTCAAATCTCTGCTACGGACTTCGACAACATCCTGCCCTTCTAGCCTGCACCGCCATTCAATGAGTTCATGGCTGAACATGCAACTTCAGTACCCCATTCCTGCTTTCTCACCATACCCCTTGATTCCCCTAGTAGTAAGGACTTCATCTAACTCCTTTTTGAATATATTTAGTGAATTGGCCTCAACAACTTTCTGTGGTAGAGAATTCCACAGGTTCACCACTCTCTGGGTGAAGAAGTTTCTCCTCATCTCGGTCCTAAATGGTTACCCCTTATCCTTAGACTGTGTCCCCTGGTTCTGGACTTCCCCAACATTGGGAACATTCTTCCTGCATCTAACCTGTCTAAACCCGTCAGAATTTTAAACGTTTCTATGAGATCCCCTCTCATTCTTCTGAACTCCAGTGAATACAAGCCCAGTTGATCCAGTCTTTCTTGATAGGTCAGTCCCGCCATCCCGGGAATCAGTCTGGTGAACCTTCGCTGCACTCCCTCAATAGCAAGAATGTCCTTCCTCAAGTTAGGAGACCAAAACTGTACACAATACTCCAGGTGTGGCCTCACCAAGGCCCTATACAACTGTAGTAACACCTCCCTGCCCCTGTACTCAAATCCCCTCGCTATGAAGGCCAACATGCCATTTGCTTTCTTAACCGCCTGCTGTGCCTGCATGCCAACCTTCAATGACTGATGTACCATGACACCAGGTCTTGTTGCACCTCTCCTTTTCCTAATCTGTCGCCATTCAGATAATAGTCTGTCTCTCTGTTTTTACCGCCAAAGTGGATAACCTCACATTTATCCACATTATACTTCATCTGCCATGCATTTGCCCACTCACCTAACCTATCCAAGTCACTCTGCAGCCTCATAGTATCCTCCTCGCAGCTCACACTGCCACCCAACTTAGTGTCATCCGCAAATTTGGAGATACTACATTTAACCCCCTCGTCTAAATCATTAATGTACAATGTGAACAGCTGGGGCCCCAGCACAGAACCTTGCGGTACCCCACTAGTCACTGCCTGCCATTCTGAAAAGTACCCATTTACTCCTACTCTTTGCTTCCTGTCTGCCAACCAGCTCTCAATCCACGTCAGCCTACTACCCCCAATCCCATGTGCTTTAACTTTGCACATTAATCTCTTGTGTGGGACCTTGTCGAAAGCCTTCTCAAAGTCCAAATACACGACATCAACTGGTTCTCCCTTGTCCACTCTACTGGAAACATCCTCAAAAAATTCCAGAAGATTTGTCAAGCATGATTTCCCTTTCACAAATCCATGCTGACTTGGACCTATCATGTCACCTCTTTCCAAATGCACTGCTATGACATCCTTAATAATTGATTTCATCATTTTACCCACTACCGATGTCAGGCTGACCGGTCTATAATCCCCTGTTTTCTCTCTCCCTCCTTTTTTTTTTTAAAAAGTGGGGTTACATTGGCTACCCTCCACTCCATAGGAACTGATCCAGAGTCTATGGAATGTTGGAAAATGACTGTCAATGCATCCGCTATTTCCAAGGCCACCTCCTTAAGTACTCTGGGATGCAGTCCATCAGGCCCTGGGGATTTATCGGCCTTCAATCCCATCAATTTCCCCAACACAATTTCCAGACTAATAAGGATTTCCCTCAGTTCCTCCTCCTTACTAGACTCTCTGACCCCTTTTATATCCGGAAGGTTGTTTGTGTCCTCCTTAGTGAATATCGAACCAAAGTATTTGTTCAACTGGTCTGCCATTTCTGTGTTCCCCATTATGACTTCCCCTGATTCTGACTGCAGGGAACCTACGTTTGTTTTTACTAATCTTTTTCTCTTTACATATCTATAGAAGTTTTTGCAGTCCGTCTTAATGTTCCCTGCAAGCTTCCTCTCGTACTCTAACTCTATTTTCCCTGCCCTAATCAAACCCTTTGTCCTCCTCTGCTGAGTTCTAAATTTCTCCCAGTCCCCGGGTTCGCTGCTATTTCTGGCCATTTCCTTGGCTTTAATACTATCCCTGATTTTCCTTGATAGCCACGGTTGAGCCATCTTCCCTTTTTTATTTTTACGCCAGACAGGGGTGTACAATTGTTGTAGTTCATCCATGCGGTCTCTAAATGTCTGCCATTGCCCATCCACAGTCAACCCCTTAAGTATCATTCACCAATCTATCCTAGCCAATTCACGCCTCCTACCTTCAAAGTTACCCTTCTTTAAGTTCTGGACCATGGTCTCTGAATTAACTGTTTCATTCTCCATCCTAATGTAGAATTCCACCATGTTATGGTCACTCTTCCCCAAGAGGCCTCGCACAATGAGATTGCTAATTAATCCTCTCTCATTACACAACACCCAGTCTAAGATGGCCTCCCCCCTAGTTGGTTTCTCGACATATTGGTCTAGAAAACCATCCCTTATGCACTCCAGGAAATCCTCCTCCACCGTATTGCTTCCAGTTTGGTTAGCCCAATCTATATGCATATTAAAGTCACCCATGATAACTGCTGCACCTTTATTGCATACACCCCTAATTTCCTGTTTGATGCCCTCCCCAACATCATTACTACTGTTTGGAGGTCTGTACACAACTCCCACTAACATTTTTTGCCCTTTGATGTTCTGCAGCTCTACCCATATAGATTCCACATCATCCAAGCTAATGTCTTTCCTAACTATTGCATTAATCTCTTCTTTAACCAGCAATGCTACCCCACCTCCTTTTCCTTTTATTCTATCCTTCCTGAATGTTGAATACCCTTGGATGTTGAGTTCCCAGCCCTGATCATCCTGGAGCCACGTCTCTGTAATCCCAATCACATCATATCTGTTAACATCTATTTGCACAGTTAATTCATCCACCTTATTACAGATACTCCTTGCATTAAGACACAAAGTCTTCAGGCTTGTTTTTTTTAACACCCTTTGTCCTTTTCGAATTATGATGTACTGTGGCCCTTTTTGTTTCTTGCCTTTGTTTACTCAGCCTTCCACTGTTGCTTTTTACCTTTCTACCATCTGTTTCTGACTCCATATTACTTCGCCCTGTCTCGCTGCATAGGTTCCCATCCCCCTGCCATATTAGTTTAAACACTCCCGAACTGCATTAGCAAATGTTACCCCTAGGACATCAGTTCCAGTCCTGCCCAAGTGCAGACCGTCCCTTCTGTACAGGTCCCACTTCCCCCAGAACTGGTTCCAATGTCCCAGGAATTTGAATCCCTCCCTCTTGCACCACTGCTCAAGCCACGTATTTATTCTAACTATCCTGCTCCCTCTACTCTGATTAGCACGTGGCATTGGTAGTAATGCAGAGATTACTACCTTTGAGGTCCTACTTTTTAATTTAACTCCTAGCTCCCTAAATTCAGCTTGTAGGAACTCTTCCCGCTTCTTACCTATATCGTTGGTACCTACATGTACCACGACAACTGGCTGTTCACCCTCCCTCTCCAGAATGCTCTTCAGCCGCTCAGAGACATCCTTGACCCTTGCACCAGGGAGGCAACATACCATCCTGGAGTCTCGGTTGCAGCCGCAGAAACTCCTATCTATTCCCCTTATAATAGAGTCCCCATATCACTATAGCTTCCCACTCTTTTTCCCGCCCTTCTGTGCAGCAGAGCCACCCATGGTGCCATGAACCTGGCTGCTGGTGCCTTCCCCTGGTAAGTCATCTCCCCCAACAGTATCCAAAATGGTATATCTGTTTTGGAGGGAGATGACCGCAGGGGACTCCTGCACTACCTTCCTGTTCATATGCGCACACACCGTGCGAATGAGTATTGAGATTACATGCCCAACAATGGTGTTGCCTGTTCATTTTTTATTTACGAATCAGAAATACAATTAACCAAATCAGGATTCCCAAATAGCTACACGTAGCTAGTGACTGATGTATTGGAAAGCAGTGATTTAGTGTACCCTCAGCTTGACCGTGAGCAACCCCAAGGGAGATCTACTAGTATAGAATAGAAAAACTGCAAATGCTGGAAATTTGGAATAAAAACAGAAAAAGCTAGAAATACACAACAGGAGAGAGCGCCTGGATCTGCTCGTATTCCATTGACTGACCATGGCTGCTGCTCTATCCATTCAGCGAGATAGTGCCGGACTTCAATAGGGAAATGTTGTCCATACAAGACCTGGAACTGAGGATGGAACTGTTTTAGTTTCATTATTTCACTCCAGAAAGCCATCCTTTATCTTTGAGTACCTGAAACAAGAAATATATATTCTTTTAAGAATATGTTTTTTTTAAACACGCTAATAAGCAAAAGAGTATACACTTACGAACATGATGATCCCCTCATAACACTCACACACTTACAATACCCAATGGTTGAACTCAGGTTACCATGGAGCTCAATCAATGGATCGGTGATTTTATCCAGCCACAGTCCAGGATTAATCCCCAGTCTGTGCGCCAGAGGAGCAGAGCGAGACAACTGGCCTCAGCACCCTTGGGTTAAGGAGAGAAAAAAAACTGTTAGCGTTCCAACTCTTGTTGGATTTCCAATGAACCCTGCTGGAGGCGAGTCTGCGTGGGCATTGGATGAGAACAGGATTGGGCTCAGTTGTGATGCCTCTTAAATTTAACAGTCTGCTGACATCAAGGTTCACATGAAAACTAGCCACTTGGGAAAGGCACCAGGAGGGAGACCAGCATCCCTTGAGCTGTACCTCAGCAAGAGGAAAGCCTTCAGAAGAGAGGGGAGAAAGTTGGTGGAGAAAAGGAAAAATAAGTCTCTCAAGGGGCAAGATGATTACAAAAGAAATGCAAAATAAAACACAGCAGACAATGCGAAAATAAACGCAGTAATAAACTATATATAATGGATACATGAGAGTAATTCCAAGACAAGCATCTCATCAAGGTCTGGGTGACACTTACAAGGTTGAAGGAGTTTACAGCAGCCCCTAAAGTACAAGGTTTAGATTATTGCTTTGTTATCCCACCGATATATCCAAGACAAGACTATCAATACAGGAAAGCTACTCCAAGGAGGCGATGACATCCGCACTAAAGGATCAACTGCAGTTGATTACTAGGAAATGTCAGTATGAGTATTTAAATAATATAAATGTGAGTGTGTTGCACTGGAATAGGTTATATATGTATATACAACATGCATATGGAATGGTTTACGAATAGGAACGAGGATGTGATGTTCCTACATTGCAACAGTGATTACACCCCCTCAGTGGCTCGCGCTCTCGCCCAACGGCCGGCAGATTTACTGCGGTCCGCATTCTGAACTTCACCATCACAGTGGAGGAACGGCGAGAGATCGTGGCAGAGGAGTGGTGGAAGATCGTGGCGGAGGAGCGGGGAATGAGGGTACAGGGCCCAGAAGAGGCGAGGGCCCAGGGGCAGCACGGACCAGCCCACACTGTGATATGTGTGCGCACTAGGTCCGTGCAGCAGAGCTGGTCTCCAGTCGTCCTGGTTAACCCTTCCCACTGGATAAAGGCCTAGCTCTGTCAAGCCCGTGTGGTGGCTGATGTGCAACGGTCACCACACGTTAAAAAAATCCACACACAGGCATCTTCCACCCTTCAATTGGAGTTCAGGACTGAAACATTGGGTCCTTCACTGAAACATCTGTGAACTCATGCGGAAGCAAGTCATCCTCGTTCGAGGGGCTGCCTATGATGATGACACTCCAAAAGTATTTCATTGCCTGTAAAGCGTTTTGAGACATCCGGTGGTTGTGAAAGGCGCTATATAAATGCAAGTCTTCCTTTTCTTTTTTTAAATTCCCCCACTATCTTCAATTCCCTGCTATAGTGCACACACAAGGATGTTATTACAGTTTAATTGTACTTTTAGAACTGAGCGTGCTGAGAGAGATAAGCTCTGATTTGAACCTAAGCTGCCAGGCGGGAACGGAGCAGGTTGGGGCCGGGTGCTCGAAGTACACCCAGCCCAATTTTACTCTCCAGTGACTTCAAACACAGGAGATTGGAAACAGGCCAACAGGATGCCCGTTTACAAAAAGGCTGACGAAGCAGAAAGGCATCAACAAACCCCATCAGTCCTGCATCAGCAGTATGTAAAATAATGGAATCGATTATCAGGAGTAAACTTCAGCATTAGTATATGATAATAACTCAGCAAATAGTAGCTAGTGGAGACTGAAAAGGGCAAGATCCTATCCAGCAAACCTCCTTGACTTTTCTTTTCCCGAGGAAGTGACATCCCAAATAGACTGCGGAATGCATGGTACACTTGACTTCCAAAAAGTATTTAACAAAGTTCTACATGAGTAGCTATGAATATTAGCGTGGTGGGGATTTAGGGTAAAACTTTTAGAATGGATAAGCAGCAGGTGCTTTTTGCAGCATTTATATCAGGGTTAAAGGGAATATGTTGCATGGTGTTGGGGCTCCTACTGTTTCCAATTGACATTGATTTGGATCCAGAAGCTCAAAGCAAACTGGCCAAATTCACAGATGATACCAGACTAGGAGAGGCAGTTGAATTTGAGGAGGCAGCTTTCAACCTAAAGAGTTGGAGACAGAGAGATCAGTTGTAAATGGGGAAAGGGACATGGGTTCAAGACCCACTCCAGGGCTTGAACCCATAAATCTCAGCTGAAAATTCAGTGCAGTACTAAGGGAGTCCTATATTGTCTTTCGAATGAGATTTTAAACTTTTTAAAATGTATTTTCGGGATGTGGGCATTGCTGGCCATCCCTAGTTGCCCTTAACTTGCTAGGCAGTTAATTGGAGTGGGCTGTAGCTGGTTAAGAATGGCAGGTTTCCTTCTCTTATAGAACATTATTGAACCAGTTGTGTTTTTACAACAATGACAGCTTCTTTCACTACCAGATTCTTCTTTAAACCAAATTCAAATTCTCGAATTGCTATGGTGGAATTTGAAGGATAGGAGGGGTTTATTAGGCCTAGAACATAACCACTACGCAACCATACTCCATTTTCCAGGGGTGTTAACAGCCCCATAGCGCAATGGGCTGCAGCTGAAGATGGGTTGAATTTCTACGATAATCATGATTTTTATTTCCAGATTTTAAAAAAAACTGAATTCAAATTCTCAAGAGGGATTTGAACTCGTATTCAGGGAGTCCAGTGACATAACCACTACGCTACATAGAAACATAGAAAATAGCAGTAGACGGCCATTCGAGCCTGCACCACCATTCAATATGATCATGGCTGATCCTCTATCTCAACACCATATTCCTGCTTTCTCCCCATACCCCTTGATGCCTTTTGTTTCTAGAAATCTATTTATCTCCCTCTTAAATATATTCAGTGACTTGGCCTCCACAGCTTTCTGTGGTAGAAAATTCCACAGGTTCACCATCCTCTGAGTGAAAACATTTCTCCTCATCTGAGTCCTAAATTTCCTCCCCTGTATCCTGAGACTGTGACCCCTTGTTCTAGACTTCCCAGCCAAGGGAAACATCCTCCCCACATCCAGTCTACCCAACCCAGTCAACTACTGCACCTGATCTAACTGCCTGTTCAAGTGGATGTAAAAGATCCCTTGGCACAACTGGAAGAGCAGGAAACTCTCCTGTCCCTCAGCTACCACCCTCAAAGCAGATAACCTGGTCATTTATCTTACTGCTGTTTGTGGGACCTTGCTGTGTTCAAGTTAGATGCTGTTTGACTATAAAACAAAAGTGATTAAACTTTAAATGTAACTCATTGGCTGAAGTGTTATGGGACGTCCTGAAGATGAAAGATGCTATATAAATGCAAGATCTTTCTTTCTAGTTAAATGAACACTGCAAAGCATGGGATGCAGATGGTGTACATCTCTGAACAATTGAGTTGCAGTCTTTTTGAAATAGTAAAAATTCCAGAAAGTTGCCATTGTGTCACACTGCAACACAATTTAATATTTTCTGAATAAAAATGAATGCCAAAGAAGTAATCAAATTGTCTACAAAATCATTTTAATTCTTGAAAGTGCACATCACAATAATCATTGAAGTTCCTGTTTATTTAAATCAGATAAACGCTAATCTGCTGGTGACAACATTCGAAACTAACACCTCAACCTAGAGCTGTGTAAAGTGGGATTCAAATCAAATCAAATGAGCCTTATTTGGTGAATTAAAGAACTGTAACTGCTTCATTAGGAAGATTTGGGGCAGATTACCTTCTGAAAATAACAGAACAACTTGTCATGTATTCAACTATCATTGTAATCCAAGTATAAACTGACCTAAGTTGTACACCGTGAGAACACTGACCACTAAGTGGTGAACTTGTGGGAGACACTCCTAACCTGGACTTTCAGGTATAAAAAGGGAAGCTCTACCCATCTTCTCCACTTCAGTGCTGGCTAATAAAGGTTACTGGTCACAGAGTGACCTTCTCTCTAGTATGGGCCTCGTGTGCATTTGTACTGTATAGTAAGGACATATTACAACTGTTGTCTGAAAACTCTAGGGCTGTTAGTATGCTGGCTGCCTGTCATGTATGTACATTCTGTTCGTAGCCAACAGATGGCGTCATTGTTGGAGGCCACTGAGCAGCATGCACATGGTGTTGCTCTGGTATAAAAGACCAGCCATCTTGAGTCAGGCAAGGGCCTAAATAAAGCAGAAGCAAGGTTGTACCTTGCTTAGTTAAACAGTACTCAGTTTGAACCTTTATTGCATACATAACACTGCCACAGCAGGTAAACTACAAACTTTTAATCCTATTTTTAATTTAAAAAAAAGAACTCAATCAGTTCAATAGATATAATTCCCTTTCCCTCTACTTATAAAGGGTAACTACCAAAACGTCTTGTGTTTACTTTACTGTTACGGTCTTTTCTTTTTAACCTTATGATATTGTTAATATTCAGAAGTCGTACAACTGGAAGAATTTAACTACCTTTGTACAAATTGTCGCTAAAGTGGTGGCTTATCCTTCCCACGTGATAATCAGAATTGTTTTGTGTGATGCATTAAACCTTGCAGGATAATGCACACACCCACCAAGTGCTTGAAAAAAAAGGTGTAAATGTCAATCACACGTGCATCACCATACGTGTGACTTCACGCCCAACCAGGAAGTGTATCTGAAAACAGCAATAAAATGAAACATATAAAAAGGGTCCCACAACATGTATCCCATTGTTGAACGCATCAATGAGCTGCTGGAAAACCTAAAGCTAGATACATTTACTGCTCATAAACACCTACATTTACTATTGTATCTCCGGAGACTCAAGACCAAAAATAGTGGTGGTAACTCATTGCCTGTGTATCTGACCCACTTGGCCAATTGTACAAGGCCACATTGTTGGGTTGTGCACCCAACTTACAGCACGCCACACATGTTGTGGCAGCTGATTTAGGAGTGAAAATGGGGCTGTGCTACAGACATGCAGGAGCTTTACTGAAACACAATTACTTTCAACCTGTCCCACGTCGAATCTCAGACTTTAGGTGAGGCTCCGCCCCTGATGTGTAGCTCCCTCATAAAACAAGAGCATGGGAGGTCCTGGGACCTGGTCCGCTCAAATGACACTTTTAGTTGCTAGTAAAAGTGTTCTTTTTTGTACATTTTAAATTACGTTTTGCTCCACGCATTAGTTGCTTTTGTGGGCGAGGGAATTTAAATGGCATCAAAGTGGTGAGGTTGAGAATTTCCTTAGGGGTTCCAAAGACTGCATGATTTAGATAAATCATGCGAGGCAAACCGTTGCAGCCACACTGATTCCAGAAACATTTGTCTGTACCCGTCGCTATCCTCATCTGCAGCCAAGGGACCCAAGTGACTGCATTGAGTCAGTAGGTGACTTCTTTCCATGCAGCTAGCACCTGTGCTTTTACTGGAGGGGCGCGGGCCTTCAACTCCAAATCGGGCCACCCTCCTTTGGTGCCCCTTCTGCAGTAGTACCCACAACTAATCAGCAAAGGGAACAGTGCTGCCCACACATCTCCATTGCGCCACTGGGACCCACTTTTCCACCACCGCCACAATTTCCTCTATAGTGGGAAGCTGCCGCCCTTTAATAGCTGCTGTGCCTTGCTGGATTTTACATTCACACCAAGTGTGCTGGAGACCAGGCTCTCTGGGTAAGCCTATTCAAATGAATGGGGGAGGGACTCCTGGTGCAAAATTCAGCACAGGTGAGCCTGTGCCACAAGCCACTTAACCCCATTTATTATGTACAAGTGAATTCAACCAGTTTTCATACAGCATTGCTTGAAGTAGAAATAAAGCCTTTGAGTAGAAAATAAACTACTGAGCATTATTTATAGCCATCTATAAACAGCAGGTATTTGGCACTGAATGGAGGCTGAAAGTCATTTTATACGTGAGTTATTGTGGTGGGTGCCGTTCTACCAATGCTAACAGAGTAGAATCTCACAACTAAGTTAACTGAAAATGTGTTCTGTTCCTGATCAGACAGAGTACACAGCCTGTTTACTGAAGACAGATAGCAGGAACGTTTCGATTTTAATGGATGGAAAATCATCTGCAACTGAATTATACGAGTTCCTGTTGCGCAAAGCACGATTCTAGGAGTGCTAAGTCAAAAAACATACCAGACAGTCATTCTAAATGGTTCCTGGCCAAAGTTAAAGGCGAGTTCATCAGAGATTGAGAGCAGCATGGCAGGTCTCCAGTGATCCTGGTTAACCCTTGTCACTGGATAAAGACCTAGCTCTGTCAAACCCGCGTGGTGGCTGGTGTGCAATGGTCACCACACGTTAAAAAAATCCACGCACAGGCATCTTCCACCCCTCGAGTTCAGGACTGGAACATCAGGTCCTTCATTGAAACATCTGCAAACTCATTCCTTTTGGTGTGGAAGCAAATTATAGACCGGGTAATTATAGACCGGTTAGCCTGACATCAATATTGGGGAAAATGTTGGAATCAATTATTAAAGATGAAATAACAGCGCATTTGGAAAGCAGTGACAGGATTGGTCCAAGTCAGCATGGATTTATGAAAGGGAAATCATGCTTGACAAATCTCCTGGAATTTTTTGAGGATGTAACTCGTAGAGTGGACAAGGGAGAACCAGTGGATGTGGTGTATTTGGACTTTCAAAAGGCTTTTGACAAGGTCCCACACAAGAGATTGGTGTGCAAAATCAAAGCACATGGTATTGGGGGTATTTTACTGACGTGGATAGAGAACTGGTTGGCAGACAGGAAGCAGAGAGTTGGGATAAACGGGTCCTTTTCAGAATGGCAGGCAGTGACTAGTCGGGTGCTGCAGGGCTCAGTGCTGGGACCCCAGCTATTTACAATATACGTTAATGATTTGGATGAAGGAATTGAGTGTAATATCTCCAAGTTTGCAGATGACACTAAACTGGGTGGTGGTGTGAGCTGAGGAGGAGGACGCTAAGATTCTGCAGGGTGACTTGGACAAGTTAGGTGAGTGGGTAAATGCATGGCAGATGCAGTATAATGTGGATAAATGTGAGGTTATCCACTTTTGGGGTAAAAACACAAAGGCAGAATATTATCTGAATGGCGGCAATTAAGAAAGGGGGAGGTGCAACAAGACCTGGGGGTCATGGTTCATCAGTCATTGAAAGTTGGCATGCAGATACAGCAGGCGGTGAAGAAGGCAAATGGTATTTTGGCCTTCATAGCTAGGGTATTTGAGTATAGGAGCAGGGAGGTCTTACTGCAGTTGTACAGGGCCTTGGTGAGGCCTCATCTGGAATAGTGTGTTCAGTTTTGTACTCCTAATCTGAGGAAGAATGTTCTTGCTATTGAGGGAGTGCAGCGAAGGTTCACCAGACTGATTCCCGGGATGGCAGGACTGACATATGAGGAGAGACTGGATCAACTGGGTCTTTATACACTGGAGTTTAGAAGGATGAGAGGGGATCTCATAGAAACATATAAAATTATGACGGGACTGGACAGGTTAGATGTGGGAAGAATGTTCCCGATGATGGGGAAGTCCAGAGCCAGGGGACAGTCTTAGGATAAGGGGTAGGCCATTTAGGACTGACATGAGGAGAAACTTCCTCACTCAGAGTTGTTAACCTGTGGAATTCCCTACCACAGAGAATTGTTGATGCCAGTTCATTGGATATATTCAAGAGGGAGTTAGATATGGCCCTTATGGCTAAAGGGATCAAGGGGTATGGAGAGAAAACAGGAAAGGGGTACTGAGGGAATGATCAGCCATGATCTTATTGAATGGTGGTGCCGGTTCGAAGGGCCGAATGGCCTACTCCTGCACCTATTTTCTATGTTTCTATGTTAAGTCATCCTCGTTCGAGGGACCGCCTGTGATGATGATGATGAGTGAAATATCTTCCTTATCTCAGGACAATGTCCAGCTGAAATCCAGCTCAGAACTCCGATTAAGCCCTTACAAAAGTTGAAATAGAAACAAAAATAGAAATTGCTGGAAAAACACAGCAAAACAGTCGACATTTCAGCCTCGTATTAATCTAGAGGTCCTCCTCTGAAACTTTTCCAGGGCCTCTATGTTTCCCACGATGTGAGAGGACCAGAACTAGGCACAGTATTCTAGATGGGGCCTAACCAACTTCTTAACTTCTTGTACAAGGACATTATGGTGTTTTTTGTTTCATATTGTATCACCCTAGCTATATTGGATAAGCAAAATTTGGTCAGGCAGAGTCAGCATGGATTTATGAAGGGAAGTCATGTTTGACAAATTTGCTGGAATTCTTTGAGGATGTAATGAACAGGGTGGATAAAGGGGAATCAGTGGAGGTGGTGTATTTGGACTTCCAGAAGGCATTTGACAAGGTGCCACATAAAAGGTTACTGCACAAGATAAAAGGTCACGGGGTTGAGGGTAATATATTAGCATGGATAAAGGATTGGCTAACTAACAGAGAACAGAGAGTCGGGATAAATGGTTCATTCTCTGGTTGGCAACCAGTAACTAGTGGGGTGCCGCAGGGTTCAGTGCTGGGACCCCAACTATTTACAATCTACATTAATGATTTGGAAGAAGGGACTGAGTGTAACGTAGCCAAGTTTGCTGACAATACAAAGATGGGAGGAAAAGCAATGTGTGAGGACACAAAAAATCTGCAAAAGGACATAGACAAGCTAAGTGAGTGGGCAAAAATTTGGCAGATGGAGAATAAAGGATGGTATGCAGGTACAGCAAATGATCAGAAAGGTCAATGGTATCTTGGCCTTTATTGCAAAGGGGATGGAGTATAAAAGCAGGGAAGTCTTGCTATAGCTATACAAGGTATTGGTGAGGCCACACCTGGAACACTGCGTGTAGTTTTGGTTTCCATATTTACGAAAGGATATACTTGCTTTGGAGGCAGTTCAGAGAAGGTTCACTAGGTTGATTCCGGGGATGAGGGGGTTGACTTATGAGGAAAGGTTGAGGAGGTTGGGCCTCTACTCACTGGAATTCAGAAGAATGAGAGGTGATCTCATCGAAACGTATAAGATTATGAGGGGGCTTGACAAGGTGGATGCAGAGAGGATGTTCCACTGATGGGGGAGACTAGAACTAGGGGGCATGATCTTAGAATAAGGGGCCGCCCATTTAAAACAGAGATGAGGAGGAATGTCTTCTCTCAGGGGGTTGTAAATCTGTGGAATTCGCTGCCTCAGAGAGCTGTGGAAGCTGGGTCATTGAATACATTTAAGACAGTTTCTTAAAAGATAGGGGTTATGGGGAGTGGACGGGGAAGTGGAGCCGAGTCCATGATCAGATCAGCCATGATCGTATTGAATGGCGGAGCAGGCTCGAGGGGCCGAATGGCCTACTCCTGTTCCTATTTCTTATGTATACATCCTAATACTCTATTTGCTTCTGCTATAGCCTATCGGCCCTGGTCGTTTAGAGACATTCACTTCAACACCAAGGTCTAATTTCCTCTCCACAGACTTTAATTCAGAACCCTGCATGTTATACACATGCTTGTCATTATCCCTACTCACACTTACTATGCTCATTTATCGACATTAAATGTCATCTGCCAGAAGCGGGCCCATCCCCCCCCGCTAGATCAGATTGCAATCTTTTCTTTCTCCTCAAGGGTTGACATCAGCACTGATCTTGGTATCATCCACAAGCTTGCGTACATTACACCAACGCTTTCATCCAGATCAGATACAGATCATGAAAAGTAACGGTCCTAACGCTGATCCCTGTGGAACTTCACTTATAACCCATCTCTATATGGAGCCATTAATCATTGATCACAACCCTCTGTCTGCAATTCCCTATCCAACCCAGGAACCTCTGTCTAATCCCTCAGAACTCTCTTATACAGTAACCTATTGTGTGGTACCTATTGTGCAGTGAGAAATTGTAGAGCGACGTGATCGGGGCCCAGAAGAGCACAGGGCCCAGCCCACACTGCGATACATGTACGCACTAGGTCCGTGTTCAACCTTTGCCGTCTCCAGGCCAGGTCCGAGACCACTTCAACCTCCGTCGTCGAGCTACAGTACGCGGACGACGCCTGCGTCTGTGCACACACAGGCTGAACTCCAGGACATAGTCGACGTATTTACCGAGGCGTATTAAAGCATGGGCCTTACGCTAAACATTAGTAAGACAAAGGTCCTAACACCAGCATGTCCTCGCCACACAGTACTGCACCCCAAACATTAAGATCCACGGCGCGGCCCTGGACAACGTGGACCACTTCCCCTATCTTGGGAGCCTCCTATCAACAAGAGCAGGCATTGATGATGAGATCCAACACCGCCTCCAGCATGTCAAAGCAGCCTGCGGCCGTCTGAGGAAAAGAGTGTTTGAAGATCAGTCCCTCAAAACTGTCACCAAGCTCATGGTCTACAGGGCCATAGTAATACCCGCCCTCCTGTATGGCTCAGAGATGTGGACCACGTACAGTCGACACCTCAAGTCGCTGGAGAAATACCACCAATGATGTCTCCGCAAGTTCCTGCAAATCCCCTGGGAGGACAGACGCACAAACATTAGCGTCCTCGTCCAGACCAACATCCCCAGCATTGAAGCACTGATCACACTTGGTCAGCTCCGCTGGGCAGGCCACATCGTTCGCATGCCAGACACGAGACTCCCAAAGCAAGCGCTCTACTCGGAACTCGTCCACGGCAAACGAGCCAAAGGCGGGCAGAGGAAACGTTACAAGGACATCCTCAAAGCCTCCCTGATCAAGTGCGACATCCCCACTGACACCTGGGAGTCCTTGGCCATAGAGCGCCCTAAGTGGAGGAAGTGCATTCGGGAGGGCGCTGAGCTCCTCGAGTCTCATCGCCGAAAGCATGCAGAAATCAAGCGCAGGCAGCGGAAGGTGCGGCAAACCAGGTTCCCTGCCCACCCTTTCCCTCAACGACTATCTGTCCCACCTGTGACAGAAACTGTGGTTCTCGTATTGGACTGTACAGCCACCTAAGAACTCATGCTAAGAGTGGAAGCAAGTCTTCCTCGATCCCGAGGGACTGCCTTTAAGATAAGAAAGATCCGTGCAGCAGAGCTGGTTTCCAGCTGTCTTAGTTAATTCTTTACCACTGGACCAAGACCTAGCTCTGTCAAGCCCGTGTGGTGGCTGGTGTGCAACGGCCACCCCACGTTAAAAAAATCCACGTACAGGCATCTTCCAGCCTTCAACATGTATTTCAGGACCTGGAATATTAGGTCCTTCATTGAAACACCAGTGAACTCATCCCTTTTTGGTGTGGAAGCAAGTCATCCTCAATACGAGGGACCGCCTATGATGATGATGATGATGGTACCTTGTTAAAAGCTTATTGAAAGTGTCGTGAGGTGCTGTTGAGAGTGCGTGAGACATACCAGCTTTGGAAAAGTTCTGTCCCTCTCTTTGTTGTGATTTCAGACTTCACCTCAGTCGCCGTTAGCAACTTTCTAAAACTGTTTTTTCACCACCTTTCTGTCTCTCTTAAGAGTGATATGTCCACACTACTGTTGAATTAAAAGGAATCTCAGAATCATTAAGCTACTGTAGTGAGTTCATTGTGATCTTACCACAGGATCCCGATTTAGATAAACTTACTGGGATAACTGCTTCTTCTCCTCCTCCCACTCAATATCAGCAACTACCTGTAATTAGATATTCAGATAAACGACAATTATTATGTTCATCTGCCTTGGATCTATTCCAGGCCCCAAGTGAAGACGGCAGTAAGTGACTGCATTGGACAACTGCCACCTCCCGTTAACCAACCTCATTTCTGTACAATAGAAACATGTTAATTTTGGGTGTCAGATTACAATACAAATCTCTGTTCGTGACCATGACAATCTGTCCTAATTTATATCAGTGTGGCTTTGATGAATCAATAGGTGGAAAAAACACATGCACAGTCAACTCTCCATGCCCTATAGCAGTTTTACCTTGGGTGCTACATAATGATTGGGTGAAGAAATATTGCAGAGACGGAGGCAGGTTAATCATTAAATAAAGCAAATGCAGTTGTTTTTAAATGAAATACATCAGCAAGCCCCTACACAGCAGACAAGATCAGTATGGGTGAATCCATTCGATGGGAGATCAGCAGTGGATAAAAGCAGTGGCTTATTTAGGAGATCTAGATTTGGAAAATGGAGCCTAATTGCTAGACAAAACTAAATTGGGTTTCAGATTAAGTCGCAAGGTGGGACAGGGCTAATCGGACTCCACAGACCAGAGGGGCTCGTGTTTCAAATGGACATGGAAGTTAGCCAAATTTGCAAGAGAATTTGACATCCATTTGAAATACTAAAACAACAGAATAAAAGATGGCTGGGAATGCGTTAAGAAGCATCAACACAATCAAGGGGTACTGATAACTCCAGGGACTGCAACAGCAAAGATCAAGTCATTTATACAGTTTCCAGATTGGGCTACAGCCTGTAAAAGTCTTGAATAGCTTGCCATTTTTCATTGTTGGCAAGTCTTTTCATTAATGTTTTACAGTCAGAATCAGTCTTGGCTGTGATGGCGCCTATAGTTAAATAGTCTGCTGACACTTGTCGTCTAGTCAAAGAAGACCGCTTGGTGTCAGGTACTGGAGGGCTCCAGCCACATGCAGAACTGCATCTCAACATGCATGTGTGACTCTCCGTCTAGATTCCTCCGCCCTCTCATATGGGCAAGCACCTGGCCCCCAAAGTAGTGAAGCTGAAATTAGTAACAACAGTGCAAGGAATTAAACACCCTTGCACACACCCACACACCCTTTGGTGCTCTGAAACCAATCACAAGTGTAAATTAATTCAATGGTGATACACACCACCTTTGAAATAGATATTCCACTATGGGGGGTGGCAAGGAACCAGTGAGACAGTGAGTTACGACTGGCTTTTCAAATGTGGGACTGAGATTTGTTTCCAGCCAGTCTGGTAGGGTAAAAACTCTCTCCTCTCTGCTACCTACAAGAGTTTACATGAAATGAGTTTTGGAAGTTTCGACCCAATTCTTAGCCACGAACACAAAACTCATCCTAATTTAGCACTACCATCTCACTGATACAGCAGGGTATGTTGTTCGGGCAGTGATGTGATCATCTTTGTTTCACAAAAAGGGTGCACACATTTGCAGGATATGGTTTGATACAGTGTACATTCTATAATACAGATTTCACAAGACTCAGGCACACACAATGATGGTCATATATAATTATACAGATCCATTCATTAGGATGGAGCTACCTGGTGAGAGCACCCAGGTCATTTCAAATCACTGAGTGGAGACTTAGGGAGAAAGAGAGGGGAGGTGTTGCATTAAGTTGATGCATCAGTGCACCCTGTTGGGGCTGAGCAGGGCATTGGTATCTTGTCTGTTCAAGAGTCGGTCCTACAATTAGTCCAGTTGTGGGGGCTTGGGAGGCTGGGAGAAGACCGGGGAAATTCCAGATGACTGTGCTTAAGGAAATAAATGAACACATACCGATGTCGTGAGTGAAGGAACGGCAGTGCTGGGGCTTTCTGACAAGAAAATGACACCTGTGTGTTCAGCAGTTTTATAATCAGACAGGATTAGTGTCAAAACATTCTAGGCGTTGATAAAGGGTGGTGCAATTGGAGCACGAGCAACACCTTTCCAAGGTACCGAGAGTTGCTTCAATTCGCCTTCCACACTGCTACTTTCGGAAGGGAAAATCGAAGGTTAAAAAAAAAAATCACACTCGTACCTTCTGGTAGTCGACTCAGAGCGATGTGGGTGGACATCTGGGAGCGGCCCGCTCAGCCTCACGCACTGAGTGACCCATAGAGGCAATGAAAGAAAATAATCAGCCGACAGGCTTTGGGGAGGGGGGAGAAAATTCACGCACCTCAGTCAACCATTTTCCATAAAAACTAACAGACGGGATTTGCATTTCTGCCCCATGTTAAAAATCGCAACAATGAGGAAATCGCACCAGATTTTTGTGCAAATAGATGTAACCAATTTCCTGGACAGAAGACACAGTATTTAGGATGTTCTTTTAATACAAGGAATCAGCCTTCATAAAGTTACATAGCACAGGGTTTGCGGTTTGACTGTGCTATTTATCCTCAGCTCAGTTCCAACCTCTCCAATACAATTTTTGCTATTCGAACGGTGTGTCCGTACGCTGCGTTTGTGTGCTATTTCTGCCGTGGTGAGTGTTACTCCCTCCAATACACCTACTGACAGGAAAGCAGCTCATGCAGACTGCCTTTTTTCAAGGAGAGCGTTAAAAAGTGCTTGGGGCATTTTCATTTCAAGATAAAGGTTCTTAGAAACCCTCTGAAATGACAGTAAATGAAACAGAAACTGCAGTGCACCCCTCTAAACCAACCCCACTCCTTAATCAGTCAGCTTCACCAACTGCACTTCCAATAAAGCTGTACACAAGAAACTTCCATGGAAAGCACAACTCTTTCATCAACAGCATACTCTTCTTTTTGGCAAATTCTTCGGCTTCTTAAGGAAAAAGGATGTCGCTGCTGCGAAAAGTACATTTTTCAGCTTTCAGAACTCTGTGCCTATATCACACACTCCCAGGGCAGGTACAGCACAGGGTTAGATACAGAGTAAAGCTCCCTCTACACTGTCCCATCAAACACTCCCAGGGTAGGTACAACACGGGTTAGATACAGAGTAAAGCTCCCTCTACACTGTCCCATCAAACACTCCCAGGGCAGGTACAGCACGGGGTTAGATACAGAGTAAAGCTCCCTCTACACTGTCCCATCAAACACTCCCAGGGCAGGTACAGGGGGTTAGATACAGAGTAAAGTTCCCTCTACACTGTCCCATCAAACACTCCCAGGGCAGGTACAGCACGGGGTTAGATACAGAGTAAAGCTCCTTCTACACTGTCCCATCAAACACTCCCAGGGTAGGTACAGCACGGGGTTAGATACAGAGTAAAGCTCCTTCTACACCTTCCCATCAAACAAAATCCATGTCAGGTACAGCACGGGTTAGTTGCATACACGGGAATGAAGAAAACTAGCGAGAAAACTGATAAAAAGCTTCAAAATAAAAAAAAGCTAACCCAGCCCTCTCAAGTTGACAATTCAAAAATGAGCCCGATTGTAATAACCCGAGACATGAAAACAAGTAGTTACGTGAGTTTATTTCCTTAAGCTATAAGTGTACATAACATTTGTACGTTCCTTTACTAGTACTGAGGGAAAAAAAACATATATTTAAGAAACCCTGAAAGGGAAATTCAAATGCTGAGTGAGAAAATTGATGCTGTATTTGGGGGATTTTGGGAAAGACTCAGAGAAAATTTTGAATTTTTAACGTTAAAAATGTTGCATTCTTCTCTATCTCCCCATCCATACTGACTCACCTCCCCCTCCAACCCCCCTCCACACTGACTCACCTCCCCCTCCATCCCCCCCTCCACACTGCCCCATCTCCCCCTCCAATTTATCCTCCACACATCACCATCACTCCCCCTCCCCCCCCCAACCTAAATCCGGTTGACAGTGGTGAGCTTCTTCCATCTTTCAGTAAAGTTGGCACTATTCACCCCGCACCGCCCCCCCCCCCTCCCTCCCCCAGTTAATGCTGACAATCTCCTCCCCACCAATCCTTCCTCTTTCATCCCAAAGCTCCACACCCAGCTGTTGCACCTTTTCTTCTTGCCTTCATTGTTGACCATTTTGCCCTTATTTGCTATTCTTTCCCCTGTTGTTGCCGTTCATCATCCCCTTCCCTCTATGTCGCAGCTGCCCAAGTGATTCTAGCCGCTGCGCACTCTAGGCAGGAATTCCTGTTTTTGTGAGGATCACTTACATTAGCAAAAAGAGCCCATCCATATCGATTTCAAACATTGAAACGTGGACCGGGCGCCCAAAACACTGACTGTCAACGTAAAACATGAATGGTTGGCTTGTCTGCAATTGTAGGGTAACACTGCCTCTACGCTATACATCAAACTTTCAAGTCAGGTAAATCAGTGGTTAGATGCAAAGTAAAGCTGCCTCTGCGCTATCATTAATCCCAATAACATGCCTCTACTGGTCATTGCTTCATGGGTAAATAGCACAGAGCATCAATGCATTGTGCAAGGTAGAATGCAAGTTCACACCTGTGTTTTCTTGCACTGTAAACTTCCTGATATGAGCCCACATGGTAAGCATCTCACCCACGGGCAGAGGATGGGCAAAAATAACAAGAGGTTGAGTAAACCCACGCCTGCTGGAAAGTCTCCCTATAGCAGCAAGCTCCAGTGGGGGAAAGCTGCATAGTGTGAAGGTGTTGAACAGTGGAGGAAAGAACAAATACGGCAAGAATATAAATAAATTAACACAACTCTCAAAGGTTTATCAGCATAAAACCCATTATACTGCAACACTCAAATGTGATTTTGCATCGGGAGTCCTGGACATTGTTTGCACCAGAAAATAAATTCTCCCTTTAAAAACAAGTTATTACAATTTCTCCACCAAACATTTCTGTCAAGCGCAATTCCACCGAGAACCTTTGGAATCAAATAGGCTAAAATAACTTTTCTTGCTGCCAATGCCCACTACGTTCTTATGTACATAAGTTACAAAAATACTTTTGAGAGGTTTTCCTGTCTATTTGTGGAGATTTAGCTGAATATTTTTGAGCGAGAGGAGCCGGTGCAGGAAGAGGCCCAGGCAGTAAGTGGATTTTATTATTTTGTTACCTTCCAAGAGTGCTCTTCCGAGCCCCATGAGGAAGCCTTGGGCCCCTCCTGCCCTGTGCTACACCCATCACATGATCCTCACGACACCGCCCGCCCCCCCACCTGTCCGTCCCAGTGCCGGGGACTGTCGCTGCAGGTCCCCGTGGTGCACACCCACCACCCAATGTCCCACACCTGCCTGCCCGACAGTCAGTCTCGGCTTCTCGCTGGGTTCAGGCAGCAGACTCACAGAGGGGGTCTCTAGACAAATTCAAAATTTGCTGATGACACAAAAGTAGGGGGGTTGCTAAACGAGGAGGACTGAAAAAGCTTGTAGGAGGACATCGGCAGGTTAGTGGAATGGTGACAGATGCAATTTAATGTGCAACAGTGTGAGGGAAAGCATTTTAGGAGGAAAAGAAACTCAATGGAAAGATGCTGAAGGGTGAGGAGGAAGAGAGATTTAAGGGGCTCATACACAAAATTGCTTAATTGTGCAAGTACAAGTAGATGAAGCCATAAAAAGGTCAAAAGCAGGGAGAAGGGAAGAGTGTGTTATGCTGATAGATTTAGAGGAGGAAAGATGGGAGGAGGCTCAAGTGGAGCATAAACGCCAGCATGGACTGGTTGGGCCGAATGGCCTGTTTCTGAGCTTTATATCCTATGTAATCAGTTTGGTTTTTATAAAACAGGAGCAGAGAACAAGTTCAAAGAGCTAATACGTTTGTACAAAGCATTGGTTAGGCCACAGTTAGATTACTGTGTGCAGTTTTGGCCACCCCATTATAGATAGAACATTGAAGCCATGGACAGCATGCAGCGTAGATTCACCAGGATGATGGTAGGGATGGGAAACTATAGGTCGGAGGATAGAGTTGAAATACTGGGACTATTTACACTGGAGTAGAGAAGATTTAATTGAGGTTTTTAATATCATAAATGGCTTTGATAAGGTGAATAGGCAAAGACGATTTCCTGTGGTTATGGACAGTGACAAGGGATTTTCAATTTAACATCCTTATTGAGAGAGAGGAGACGGGTTAAGAGCCGTAGTACATGGAAGGCTTTGTCACAAGGAATAGTTAAAGCACAGACCACAACATTGTTTAAGGAAAAAACATTTGAAGCACAGAAGATAAAGGACTATGTTGTGCAGTGGGATTAGTTTTGAAATGCTCTAGCAACAAGCCAGCATAGACACACTGGGCTGAATGACCCCCTTCAGTGCTGTAAAACTCCAAGGTTCTATTGTACTTTGGATAATAAAGGGATTAAAATCTTGGGGGGAGGGGGGGGGGAACGACACACGACAAAAACATATATTTTTAAACTCTTAATTTGAGGCTAGTATCATTAAAAAAAAAACATAAAACTTGTACCTGTACATAAAACATAGTGGGTGTGTGAAGAGATTAACAATGTTGTACACTGCTTCCTGTACTTTGCACTTTATTCGATCTCTCTGCTTTACCAATCATAAGTAACTGCTGCAAATGTAGTTACAAGAAATCTGGTGCCATCCCCACTTCAGCCTTCATGGCATTCGACTGCCATACAATGTCTGGGGAGGAAATACACTCTCACATATAATGGCTTCTCAATAAAATGGTTAACCCTACCCCTACAGGATTTCTAGGAACCAGACAAAATAAAAAGGGTGTTGCAGACTTTCTCCTCCTACAGTCCACGAGCTCAGTTTTTAAACACAAGTTTTTCCAAGACTCAGAGGCACTTTGATGTCACGTGGGTGACATAGCTACGCCTTTACTCATAAAGAAAGAAAAAAGTTGTCAAAATGAAGAACAAAATGACTCGTTTCTGAATCAGCTAAGTCCCTTGTTACTTTAGAAGAGGTAATGTTTGTTCCTGGCTGACGTTATGCCACCACACTCACTTTGCATTTTTTTTCTTTTTCAACTCAAAATTGCAATATCTGCTTATTGCTTTGTTTGATCTCTTGTGGCACAGTGGAACGCTCATCAGTGTGCCATTAGTTTTTGATTTCAGTTGCATCACTGAAGGAAAAACATGGGGTAGGGGCAAGACGATACCCTACATGGACACCTCCTAGCTGAGAGTTACACCCCTGCAATGGCAGAAACCTCCAGCAAGAGACCCGTAGCTCAGGAATGTTATGTGGTATAAGGAGACCGCAAATGTGGGTAGAAAATAAAATGTATTTGAAAAAGCTTTGGGGAGTAAAGGTGGGGAGGCAGAGGGGGAAGTAACGCATGCAAGCACTAAATAAAAGCAAAACATGTGCTTATCTGTTCCTCCATTTTGAAGTTTGCTCCAACACCAGGTCCTGATGTCTGATTTTTGAGAGCCAGTTTACATGTTAAACTCCATAAAAATGAATCTGTTGACATAGTGCTGGGCATGTATGGACTCTGGAACTCTCTGAATCACCTCCACCATCACTGCAAATTACCCTTGATCAAAGAGCTTGAAGAAGGGCTGTGTATGCAGCTAGTTATCAAATTTTAAAGTGTTTTTTTTCTCAATTTCTTTTGACTTTGGATAGCGGTGTGACACTTAGCTATGTGCAGACAGACAATTTGAGTAGGGTAGATTATGTCTCAGAAAATGCCCATTTGCCAAGCCAGGCAATTAAATAAATATTCTTCTTCCCCTATCCAACCACCAAGACAAAAATAAGTCAAACAATAACAGGGAATTCCTTTATGGTTCAGTACGTAAATGCACCAACTGGTGTGGTATGGACCATGTTCAATTCGAATTCTAGGTCATCATAGAATCACAGAAATTTACAGCACGGAAGGAGGCCATTTCGGTCCATCGTGTCCGCAACAGCCAGCCAAGAGCTACCTTTTAAATCTTTTAAATGTGGTGAGGGTTTCAGCCTCTACCACCCTTTCAGGCAGTGAGTTCCAGACCCCCACTATCCTTTGGGTGAAGAATTTTCCCCTCGTATCTCCTCTAACATCCCCCCGCTCCCCCAATTACTTTAATTCTATGCCCCCTGGTTGTTGACCCCTCTACCAAGAGAAACAGGTCCTTCCTATCCACTCTAAACAGGCTCATAATTTTATATACCTCAATCAGCCAAGATCTTATTGAATGGTGGTGCAGGCTCGAAGGGCCGAATGGCCTACTCCTGCACCTATTTTCTATGTTTCTATCAGGTCTCCCCTCAGCCTCCTCTGTTCCAAAGAAAACAGACCCAGCATCTCCAATCTTTCTTCATAGCCAAAATTCTCCAGTCCAGGCAACATTCTTGTAAATCTCCTCTGCACCCTTTCCAGTGCATTCACATCTTTCCTGTAATGTGGTGACCAGAACGGCACACAGTACTCCAGCTGTGACCTAACCAGTGTTTTATACAGTTCAAGCATAACCTCCTTTTTTTTTCTTTTTTAAAAAAAAATTTTCGTTGCCAATCTTTCCAATTCTTTGTCAAATCACAAACGCCAGAGGTCACCTTGCACACATCAAGGATCACTCTGCGCCAATGCTCTTAGCCAAAAGGCCTAGAGCCACTGCACCGTTCCTGGAAGTACTGCAATACCAGGTTCGTGCCATGGAGGTGGATGGGTCAGGCCCCCCACACACCTCCGTGGAGGTGGATGGGTCAAGCCACCCCACCCACCTCCTATTTCCAAAAAGCATAGGAGAACCACCTTCCTGATCCAGGGAGAACCACTTTGGGGTCATGGTTACTCCCCTGTCAGGTCAGTTACGCATGATCTTAGCCAAAAGGCCGACCTCCTTGCTCTTGTATTCCATGCCTGGACTAATAAAGGCAAGTATTCCATATGCCTTCTTAACCACCTTGTCTACCTGGCCTGCTACCTTTAGGGATCCGTGGACATGCACTCCCAGGTCCCTCTGTTCCTCTACACTTTTCAGTGTCGTACCATTTAATGTGTATTCCCTTGCCTTGTTAGATCTCCCCAAATGCATTACCTCACACTTATCTGGATTGAATTCCATTTGCCACTGTTCTGCCCACCTGACCAGTACATTGATATCTTCCTGCAGTCCGCAGCTTTGTTCTTCATTGTCAACCACACAGCCTATTTTAGTATCATCTGCAAACTTCTTAATCATATCCCCAACATTCAAGACCAAGTCATTGATATATACCACAAAAAGCAAGGGAACCTAGTACTGAGCCCCGTGGAACCCCACTGGATACAGTCTTCCAGTCACAAAAACATCCATCAACCATTACCCTTTGTTTCCTGCCTCTGAGCCAATTTTTGATCCAACTTGCCACTTTGCCCTGGACCTCATGCGCTTTTACTTTTGTGCTGAATTCGCTGATTTAGATTGGTTACAGGGATGCTACAACTAGTCACCATGTCCCTAGGTTTGGAAGGAAGAAACTTCCAATTACTATCCAGTGTCCCCTGCTAGAAAGTGGACATCGAGGGCAAACAGGATCGGGTTTGGTGGTGATGCTTCTCACAGTGGAATTGCCCGTTGACAATCACTGTCTAAATTCACACATGAAGAATGGTCACTTGGTTGGAATCCAAGCTCGAATATATCCTCTCACAGTGTAATTGATTAACAATGGCAGCAGCGATATAAAGGCATCATTTTGCAGTATTCACATGCATATTCATGAATCTCACTGAGCACTCCTGGGCATCTCAAGAGAACAATTGGCAGAAGTCTGGAAGTAGGTTAGCTGTTAGCAAGCCTTGTTTGCAAAAGGTGCAAGAACGAACGAGATCAAATGCATGGGGAAATTAGAATAACTGAGAAAATTCAGCAAGGCTACACAGCTCTGGAGCGCTGTAATGCTCCACCTCACACTCAGCAAGCTGGAGTGGAACTAAACTATAGAACCAGTGGGAACTTGTTCAACCTTCGTTGCCTCCAGGCCAGATCCAAGACTGTACCATCGTCTGCGCACAGAAGCTGAACTCTAAGTCACCGTCAAAATCTTCACCGAGGCGTACAAAAGCATGGGCCTTACACTAAACATCCGTAAGACAAAGGTCCGCCACCAACCTGACCCCACCACACAGCACTGCCCCTCAGTCATCAAGATCCACGGCGAGGCCCTGGACAACGTGGACCACTTTCCATACCTTGGGAGCCTATTATCAGCAAGGGCAGACATCGACGAGGTTCAACACCACCTTCAGTGCGCCAGTGCAACCTTCGGCCGCCTGAGGAAGAGAGTGTTCGAAGATCAGGCCCTCAAATCTGGCACCAAGCTTATGGTCTACAGGGCTGTAGTGATACCTGCCCTCCTGTATGGCTCAGAGACGTGGACCATATACAGTAGACACCTCAAATCGCTGGAGAAATACCACCAACGATGCCTCCGCAAGATCCTGCAAATCCCCATGGAGGACAGACGCACCAACGTCAGTGTTCTCGATCGGGCCACACTCGACCAGCTCCGTTGGGCGGGCCACATTGTCCGCATGCCGGACACAAGACTCCCAAAGCAAGCGCTCTACTTGGAACCCCTACACGGCAAGTGAGCCCCAGGTGGGCAGTGGAAATGTTTCAAGGACACCCTCAAAGCCTCCTTGATAAACATCCCCACTGACACCTGGGAGTCCCTGGCCAAAGACCACCCTAAGTGGAGGAAGAGCATCTGGGAGGGCACTGAGCACCTCGAGTCTCGTCGCAGAGAGCATGCAGAAAACAAGCACAGGCAGCGGAAGGAGCGTGCGGCAAACCAAACTCCCCACACCCACGCTTCCTTCAACAACTGTCTGTTCCACCTGTGACAGAGACTGTAATTCCTGTATCGGACTGTTCAGTCACCGAAGAACTCACTTTTAGAGTGGAAGCAAGTCTTCCTCAATTTCGAGGGACTGCCTATGATGATGACTGCTTAGAGGATCAGGGTTATAGTGTTATATTAGTCCCATCTCTGGCGAGCGTTGGGAGTGCAGCCTCAATTAATTTGTCTTAATATTCCTTCAAAAATTAAAATTCAATTGTTCAAAAACAAAATAGCAAAACAGGATGCAAATGTGTAGTTAAAGCTAAGGAAGAATGACAGTATTTTGAAGCAGAATATTAATGTAAATAAATTGTCACAAAATAAAGCTAAATTCAGTTAGATGTCCCAACTATTACACGGTATTATGAACAGGAGAAGGTAGGGGACAAGAAAAGATCACTTGGGGACACAAGGGTACTGACACTAACTGTAGCTCCCTTACTGCTGACTTGACACCAATCAGCAAAGTCAGACCAGGGACCTTCCTGATCTGTATCGCTTAGAAAGGCATCATGTTGCATATTTGTCCATTGAGCCACCAGGGAAAGCTGATACTGTTGCCAAATTGAGATGAGGAGTATCTTGAATATAAGTTTCTCCCACCCTCCTCCCAAGTAATGCTCCCCTTAATTGGATCAGAGTGCAACTTTTATGCTGGCCAGACTAGAATACAGATAAATGAGATGATGGATAAGTGCTAAAAGTAGTTTTTAAGTTTAACTTTCCGAGGGGTTCTATCTTCTGTCTTAGGAGTCGGGCATGGCTCAGTGGGCAGCACTCTCGCCTCCAAATCAGACTTGACCTGGGTTCGAGTCCCACTCCAGAAACTTGAGCACGTAATCTAGGCCAACACTTCCAGAGGAATACTGAGGTTGCATGGTCAGAGGTGCCATCTTTCGGATGAGATGTTAACTATCCCATGGCACTATTTGAAGAGCCGGAGAGGTGTCCCCAGTGTCCTGGACCAATATTTATCCCTCAATATCTGCTTTGCTGCATGTGATCAAAGAAAGAAAATAATGCTCAACAGTCAAGGTGCAGTGTCCCACTACTCCGTGGCAGTGTCAGAGGTCCAATACACTGCAGTCTGGAGTGGTAGGTCACCGGTTCACAGCAACAACTCCCCAGTGCTCCCCCAAAGGGAGGAAAGGAACAATCAGAGGCGTATTTTATGCACCCAATCACATATTGCTAGAATATTGTATTGGGAAAGCCTGAGAGCAGCCCATCAACCAGGAAAGGTGCTGGGATTAAAGGAGAGAAAATAGACAAAGGATCCAAAAAAAAAATCAGCACTCAAATGCTTAATAATCTATTCCACACAGTGCGTGCATACTCTGCAGATATGGTATAGAGACTCACTTAAATAACACTACGTGTTGCAACTAGCAAATTAAATCCAGTAGTCCAATGCAAATCAAATTATGACTCGCATTCTGGTAACTATGACTGTTCTTTTTAAACTTCTGGGAGGTCATGTGACTCCCCAGTGCTATCCTCCACATCCAGGCAGCACTTACTGTCTGCACAGATAGAAAGCTGTCGGCACCAAGCCTAACAGACGTGACAAGCAGTTTCTAGATCTCCTGCAAATTCATTTCACATATATGAATCCTGTGTTTACTGCAACCTCTGCCTACACAGGAGCATTAAGATTACGCACAGCATGAAAGAAATAGCCCACAGAAAGAACAAAAAAAAACATTATGCTAGATTTGACAGGTTTGTGAACGGTTGGGTGAAGCAGAAAAACTACTTTTTTGGGCGCTAAACGAGTCGGACAACATTCTGCGCCCGGGTGGAAATTTCAGCAGTGGTTTTGCGGCGGCACTAAAACTTAGTACCTGCCCGATGTTTTGACCGTTTGGATGACGTCAATCGGCGTGCAACGCTGCACTATCGCCCTGGGCGGAAAATTCGACAATATCGCCAGTTTTACCATCCGCCCGGAAACCTGCCAGCAAAAATCAATCGAACCCAGGTCGGACCTGGCGCCATCTTGAAAAGAGAAGTTCAGTGCATAAAAGGATTTGGAGAAGGCGGCTGCGTTTTACACAGTGAAATTGTGTGTGAATTTATAGTTCGTTTTAAAGGATATTTAAGGACATTTTTTTTTTTTTTAAATGGGGGCTATACTAGGTCAGCCATTATTCCTGGCTGCTTTTTCTATGCAGCGTCGAGCTGGAAGGCGGCTTATTGATGAGCATTTTGAGCGTAATAAAAGAACTCGCAGACATATGGGGAGAAGGCCTTACCCTCCCCCACCACGAGTTTACAGGGAACAGCACTCATACCTGCAGCTCTCAGAGGCAGAGAGGTTGTTTCCACTGGTCCGGGGAGACTAGAACTAGGGGGCACAGCCTCAAAATACGGGGGAGCCAATTTAAAACCGAGTTGAGAAGGAATTTCTTCTCCCAGAGGGTTGTGAATCTGTGGAATTCTCTGCCCAAGAAAGCAGTTGAGGCTAGCTCATTGAATGTATTCAAATCACAGATAGATAGATTTTTAACCAATAAGGGAATTAAGGGTTACGGGGAGCGGGCGGGTAAGTGGAGCTGAGCCCACGGCCAGATCAGCCATGATCTTGTTGAATGGCGGCGCAGGCTCGAGGGGCTAGATGGCCTACTCCTGTTCCTAATTCTTATGTTCTTATGTTCTCTGAGGCACAGTGCATTAGAAGGCTGCGATCCCGAAAAGAGGTGGGTCACAGAGATATGCAAGCCTACAGCCTATCAATGGCAACAGGACTGCCCGTCGAGGTGAAGGTGACTGCAGCACTTGCCTTTTATGCCTCCGGCTCCTTTCAGACATCAGCAGAGGACATATGCTCCATCTTGCAGTATGCTACACATTGCTGTATTCGGCAGGTGACTACTGCACTGTACGCACGCAAAATGGACTTCATAAAGTTCCCAATGACCAAGGAGCCACAGAATAAGAGGGCGGTAGGTTTTGGACGAATTGCTGGCTTCCCCAAGGTACAGGGTGCCATTGGCGGTACCCACATCGCCCTGCGAGCACCTTTACTCAATCCAGAGGTTTACCGAAACCGAAAGAGATTCCACTCCATGAATGTACAGATCGTCTGCGACCAGACTCAGCGCATCATGGCAGTAAATGCCCAATATCCAGAGAGCTTCCATCATGCTTTCATCTTGCGTGAAAGCAGTGTTGCATGCCTGTTTGAGGGTCAACCAGATGGCCAGAGCTGGATACTGGGGGACAAAGGTTATGGCCTCGCCACAAGGCTCATGACTCCCTCCGGAACCCTCAGACAGAAGCCGAGCATCGTTATAATGAGGCCCATATAGCCACATGCAACATCGTTGAACAGACAATTGGAGTGCTCAAGCAGCGCTTCCGATGCCTGGACCACTCTGGAGGCTGCCTGCAATATTCCCCTCAGCAGGTCTGAGTTCATTGTGGTGTGCTGCATGCTACACAACTTAGCCATCATGGAGAGAACAGGATTTGCCACTGGGGACTGCAGGACCATCGCAGGAGAGAGGGGAGGAGGAGGAAACATAGAAACATAGAAAGTAGTGCAGGAGTGGACCATTCGGTCCTTCGAGCCTGCACCACCAGGACGAGGATCCTGGAGAGGAACCCATGCCATCACGTCGTGGGGCTTTCGCCGCTGCAAAAGCCTTATGTCAGCAGCTCATAATTCAATGCTTTGCTTGAAGAGTGAACGGCACGTTTGACCGTTGCCTGGCCACTCTATCCCACCATGCTGACTATTGCCACTCTTATTCTGCAAATGAGACACTACACAGGAATGGTTAAGGTGAACAAAATATTTATTGAACATTGTAAATGTAAATTAGAAACTGGAATAAAATTTATTAAATATTATTGTAAACTTTTATAACTTAACAGAATTGGGAAACTTTTAAAACTTTTATAAAACAACCATCCCTGCACTGAACATCTTTTACCTCCGGCTCCTCCCCCCCTCACTCTAACCCCACCCTCCCCCTCAAGTTGGCACCAAGATGTCGTGAAGCAAGGCGACCAGAGTCCTGCTGTATGGGAGAAGAGACAATGGAGACGCCGAGTGTGGATCCCCTGGAGAAGCTCGGGGTATGGAAGGCCCAACTTCTGAGTGGTGAGCCTCTTGCTCGGCCTCGCCACTCACAGGTGGTGTGGGTCTGGGTGTGATACTGGGGACTGCAGTGTCAAAGATGGAGGCCATCAATTGCGCGTGGGCATTGACAGCCTCACGGGTTTCGCGGCTCGCACGGACAATCTGTTACCCGACCTCCGTCACGTTTGCAGATAGTGCCGCGATGCTTGTAGGAATCCTACCCAAGCCCTCGAGGAGCTGTCGGGTGAGCTGGACGCTCTCCCTGGGCAGTCCCACCATGTCCAATTGTGCATCCGCCTGTCTGTCAGCAGACCGGCTTTGCCAACTCAGCCGCCGGAGAGATGGCATACGGGATTCAACCCCGAGAACGCATTGCTGCACGCTGCTTGTACTCGGGGCCTCGGATGGATGAAAGCCCGAGAATGTTTCTTCCTCGGACGAGGTGCTGTCCGGGAGAAAAAGCGGTGTCGAGTGCATCGCCCCCCGGCCCCGGAATAGGCTGCTCAGTCTGCTCCTCTCAGAGAAGTTCCTTGTCCTCGCCCCCCTCCTCTTCCCCCTTCCCCCCCCCCCCCTAGATGACGGTTTGAGGTGGAGGCTTCCATTGGAGGATGTGGCGCATGAGACTCCACATCTGGAAATAGAAAACAACAGACGAGTAGTTAGCAGCAGGGGAGGGGCCAGGGTGACATGTGTAAGGTCACAGCACAGGCACATGTGAAGGACCGCCGCTACTCCATTATATGTAGTCCAGAGACACTACATCACATTGCCCCAATCCAGCCCGGGGATTTTGCAGGACTTGCCCTCACTTTTGAATGGGGGCTCAGCACCCCCACGGGCAGTTGCCCTACCTGAGGCAATAATCAGACCAGCCATTCTCTCCTCGAGGTCTGTCAGAGGCATGGCTCTGGGTGGACCGCTGCCTGTCCGCCAGTGCTCCTGGTGGTTGTGTGACATCTTTACTTGTAAAAATGACAATAGGAATGGTTACCAGAGGGCCCATCTGCTCTTGTGGCACACAGATAGCCATCAAAGCACTTTGACAGTGTCAAAGGCCTTTGTAAGGTCGAAGGCGGCCATGTATAAGGGCTGGTGCTGTTCTCTGCATTTTTCCTGCAGCTGTCGCGCAGCAAAAATCATGTCCGTTGTGCCCCGGAGGGGACGAAATTCGCACTGCGACTCCGGGAGGAGTTCCTCGGCCACAGGGAGAAGACGGTTGAGGAGGACTCTAGCGACGACTTTCCCAGTGGTTGATAACAAGGAGATTCCCCTGTAGTTGCCGCAGTCGGACGTTCCCTTTTTTAAAGATGGTCACGATCGCTGCATCTCTAAGATCTCCCGGCATGCTCTCCTCCCTTCAGATGAGAGAGATGAGGTTGTGTATTCATGCCAGTAGTGCCTCTCCACCATACTTCAATGCCTCAGCAGGGATTCCATCCGATCCCGTAGCCTTGTTGTTTTTAAGCTGCCTTATGGCTTTTCCTACCTCGTGCAGTGTTGGGGTCACACTGAGGTGGTGGCGGGTAGTATGCTGCGGAATGGAGTCGAGAACACTCGAGTCAAAGGCAGAGTCTCGATTGAGGAGATCCTCGAAGTGTTCCTTCCAGCGGGCCCTGACTGCCTCGGTGTCCTTGATGAGGGTTTCCCCATTCTTGGCCAGGACTGGGGTGGGGCCTTGGGAGTTTGGTCCGTATGTGGCCTTGACTGCGGTGAAGAATCCTCGCACATCATGGTTGTCGGCTAGCTGCTGTATCTCCTGTGCTTTCTCCATCCACCATCTGTTCTTTAGATCCCGGGTTTTTTGTTGGACCTTAGCCTTTAGCTGTCTGTAATGCTGCTTTGCTGCTCCCGAGTTGGGTTGCTGTTTAAGGCTCAGAAATGCCCTGCGCTTGCAATCAATTAGTTCTTGAATCTCCTGATCATTCTCATCAAACCAGTCCTGGTGTTTCCTGGTTGAATGACAGAGCGCCTCCTTGCAGGCACTGGTTATGGAGGCCTGGAGGACAGACCAAGCGCTGTGGACATTCTGCATCTCGGGGTCATCAAGGCACGCCTGGTTAGCTGTGAGGCGCTGACTGTAAAGGGCTCTCTTAGCTGGGTCCTTAAGCGTCCCAGCATTGACATTGCTTCTGCTGCCCCCTTCGCTTTGGGGCTATGTTGATGTCAATGATGGATTGGATTAGGCAGTGGTCCGTCCAGCAGTCATCAGCTCCCGTCATGGCACGGGTGACGGGCGATCCCTGGCTCGGACGATGACATAGTCGAGCATTGGAGGCCCAATGCAGGGAACAGCGCCAGCCCCTATACATGGCCTTCTTCGACCTTACAAAGGCCTTTGACACCGTCAACCGCGAGGGTCTATGGAGCGCCCTCCTCAGTTTCGGATGCCCCCAAAAGTATGTCACCATCCTCCGCCTGCTCCACGATGACATGCAAACCGTGATTCTTACCAACGGATCCATCACAGACCCAATTCACGTCCGGACCGGGGTCAAGCAGGGCTGTGTCATCACCCCAACCCTCTTCTCAATCTTCCTCACTGCCATGCTCCACCTCACAGTTGATCACCTCCCCACTGGAGTGGAACTAATCTACAGAACCAGTGGGAAGCTGTTCAACCTTCGCCGTCTCCAGGCTAGGTCCAAGACCACCCCAACCTCTGTCGACGAGCTACAGTACGCGGACGATGCCTGCATCTGTGCACACACAGAAGCTGAACTCCAGGACATAGTCGACGTATTTACCGAGGCGTATGAAAGCATGGGCCTTACGCTAAACATTAATAAGACAAAGGTCCGACACCAGCCTGTCCTCACCACACAGCACTGCCCCCCAAACATTAAGATCCACGACGTGGCCCTGGACAACGTGGACCACTTCCCCTATCTCGGGAGCCTATTATCAGCAAGGACAGATATCGACGACAAGGTTCAACACCGCCTCCAGTGCGCCAGCGCAACTTTCGGCTGCCTGAGGAAAAGTGTGCTTGAAGACCAATCCCTCAAAACTTTCACCAAGCTTATGGTCTACAGGGCTGTAGTGATACCCGCCCTCCTGTATGGCTCAGAGACATGGACCATGTACAGTAGACACTTCAAGTTGCTGGAGAAATACCACCAGCGATGTCTCCACAAGATCCTGCAAATCCCCTGGGAGGACAGACGCACCAACGTTAGCGTCCTCGACCAGGCCAACATCCCCAGCATTGAAGCACTGACCACACTTGGTCAGCTCCGCTGGGCGGGCCACATCGTTCGCATGCCAGACACGAGACTCCCAAAGCAAACGCTCTACTCAGAACTCGTCCACGGCAAACGAGCCAAAGGTGGGCAGAGGAAACGTTACAAAGACACCCTCAAAGCCTCCCTAATAAAGTGCGACATCCCCACTGACACCTGGGAGTCCCTGGCCATAGACTGCCCTAAGTGGAGGAAGTGCATTCAGGAGGACGCTGAGCTCTTTGAGTATCGTCGCCGAGAGCATGCAGAAATCAAGTGCAGGCAGCGGAAGGAGCGTGCAGCAAACCAGGCTCCCTGCCCACCCTTTCCCTCAACGACTATCTGTCCCACCCGTGACAGAGACTGGTTCTCGTATTGGACTGTACAGCCACCTAAGAACTTATGCTAAGAGTGGAAGCAAGTCTTCCTCGATTCCGAGGGACTGCCTGTGATGATGATATACCATACTGTGTGCATTTAATGCAGTCCTCTGTTTAACGGCCCCGGAAGTTGCATGTGGTTCATGAGAAAGACATCGAAGTGCAGAAACACCTTTTAAGATCTCAGAAAGCAATCTTAAGAATGTGTAAAGATCATTCATGGCAAATAAAGTGCAACATTAACCCTACCTATACCAACATGCGTCAGATTTATAATTTAAGTAATGAATGAGTGCATCAATAAAAAATATTACTTACTCTAATGACCCTGCAATGGTCATTGAACCTCTTGCAGCACTGGGTGTGGGTCCTTCGGATGTCGTCGATATAAGGCACCTCCTCAGCGATGCTGGCGACAAAAAACCACTGGGAGGGGTTTACTTGCACCCCTACTGTTTAATTCCGCTCATCTCCTTTCCACAGCAGTGACAAGGGCCTCGTGACTAAACTTTCTTGCTCGCTGCCTGCTACCATCTCTTTCCATCATGAATGCAAACTAAAAATGGCTGATTCAGCTCTGGGTATACTGCGCATGCGTAGGCGTTCCCCGACAGCTGATCAGAAGCGCGGGAAGAAGAAAAAAATAGCAACAAAAAAAAATTCACACATGCGCAGAAGTTCCGATTTTTAAAAAAAATTTTGGTTGCAAATTTCGGCTCCAAGCAAAATTCAGTTGTGCAACGTCAGATTTATCGCTATCACTCTTCATCATTTGGCAAATTTTGTAACCTCTGGCAGCAACCGTACCCCAGTGGTAAAAAAACAAATTTTTGCCGTGATTATCGCCCAAAAACGGAAAAATCGCTTAAGCCCAAAATTGTAGCCCATTGGATTTATAGAGCTCCTTATTGGAGGATACCCCAAATCATCTTGCATAACGTTGGGGTAAAACAGAAGACTTCTCTTCCTCAAGGTGGACTCCCTGATTTAAGGAATCGACACCCGCCCGTCGGTCCATATAGCGAGCATGGAATCACTCAGACTAAACCTTCGGTTCAACCAGTTTTTATTCAAGCATGCAGGGGAAGGGTTCCGATGAACATTTCTCCGATCAGAGGTTTTACAATTACAATTATACAGTTTTTTCGAGGTGTACGACCCTCCTACAAAACCACCGATTGGCCTACTGCTATCAGCTAAGTTACATTGATTCGTCGACCCTCATCAGACTGACTCAGAGTGGCTCTCCCCCACCTGTCCATCTTCCATCACACGTCACCCTTCCGGAATGTGTTATTCAGTGGTGTAAATTTTGCCTCAGTTCTTCATGATGTGTTGATTAACTTTGTTTTCCAGGGTGGTGCCTCCTTATCTCTCTCCCAAGAACCCTAGTCAAAACTACCAGTCAATACCATCCTGTTCCCATATTGCTATAATCTATGTTCCCAAACATTCCTTGTTCTGTATTGAATATGTAAGTTTCCATTTGTTTGTGCTAAGGTTAATACAACGGATGGTTCATTAACCATCAGGCTTTGCAACATAGCAAGCTTTGCTGCTTGCCCTTCTTAAAACCCATTCAAGTGTATAACGTCACAATCCCTATAAAGACAGAGGAACTCCCGATTCCGCAGAACCTCCCAATACTGATGAACCCTACAATTTTTTTATCCCCTTACACATAAACCCAGAGATTTACAGCACAGAAGGAGACTATTCATGTATTTTCTGGCTCTTTGTTGGAGCAATCCAGAACTAATCCCATTGCCCTGCTCTCTCCCCATTGTCCTGTATCAATTCCAAACGAATCCTACTGCCCCGCTCTCTCTTCATAGCCCTGTATCAAACCCGAAACTAATCCCAATACCCTGCTCTCCCCATAGCCCTCTATCAAACCCCAAACTAATCCCAATACCCTGCTCTCCCCATAGCCCTGTATCAAACCCCAAACTAATCCCAATACCCTGCTCTCCCCATAGCCCTGTATCAAACCCCAAACTAATCCCAATACCCTGCTCTCCCCATAGCCCTGTATCAAACCCCAAACTAATCCCAATGCCCTGCTCCAATCTCAAACGAATCCAAGCACCGCTCTCCCCCCATAGCTCTGTAACTTCCTCTCCTTGAAATATTTATCTAATTTTCCCTTAATTCAATTTATCCAATTCTATCTCAACCACTCCCTGTGACAAAGCATCCCATGCTCCCACAACCCTCTGTGTAAAGACATTTATCCTCACCTCCCTCTCATTTAATTGATGACCCCTCACCACTGAATGGGTTATTGTCTTGTGGTAAAAACACAGCCTTTGTACATACAGCAACGTCCCACAAACAGCCACACAATCAATTATAAAAGAAAAACAGAAAATGCTGGAATCACCCAGCAAGTCTCCACAGATATTGTACCTGACAAGCAGAGTTAACGTTTCAGGCACATTGCTGGTTCTGATAAAGGGTAATGTGCCTGACATGTTAACTCGACTTCTCTCCACAGATACGCGTTCTTAGGCAGTCCCTCGAGTTGAGGATGACTTGCTTCCACACTAAAATGAGTTCTCAGGTGACTGATGAGCCCAATGCGGGATCTACAGTCTCTGTCACAGGTGGGGCAGACAGTGGTTGGAGGGAAGCCTGGGTTGTCGTGCGCTCCTTCTGCTGTTTGCGCTTGCTCCCGGCGAAGAGACTCGAGGTGTTCTCCCCCTTCCCGGATGCTTATCCTCCACTTCGAGCGGTCTTGGGCCAGGTCCCAGGTGTCGGTGGGGATGTTGCACTTTTTCAAGGAGACTTTGAGGGTGCCCTTGAAGCGATTTCTCTGCCCACCTGGGACTCACTTGCAGTGTTGGAGCTCTGAGTAGAGCGCTTGTTTTAGGAGTCTAGTATCGGGCATGTGGACGATGTGGCCCATCCATCGGAGCTGATTGAGCATGGTCAGTGCTTCGATGCTGGGGATGTTGGCCTGAGCGAGAACACGGACATTGGTGCGCCTGTCCTGCCAGTGGATTTGCAGGATCTTGCGGAGGCAGCGCTGGTGTATTTCTCCATTGCTTTGAGGTGCCTGCTGTACATAGTCCACGTCTCTGAAGCATTTAAGAGGACGGGTATCACTACTGCTTTGTAGACCATAAGCTTGGTGCCAGGTTTGAGATCCTGGTCTTCAAACACTCTCTTCCTCAGGTGACCGAAGGCTGCACTGGCACACTGAAGGCGGTGCTAGACTTCGTCATTGACGTTTGCCCTTGTTGACAGTGGGTTCCCGAAGTATGAAAGTGGTCCACGAGTCTGGATTAATTAATGATCTTGTAGTGAAGGATTCTCTTGGGAAGAGTGATCATAACATGGTAGAATTTCAAATTCAGTTTGAGGGGAGAAAGCTAGGTCTCAAACTAGTGTCCTGAACTTAAATAAAGGTCATTACAAAGGTATGAAGGTAGAGTTGGTTAAAGTGGACTGGGAAAATATATTAAAGGGTAAGACCGTAGAAACAATGTCTAACATTAAAGGAGATATTTCATAACTCTCAGCAAAGATTTATTCCAGTGAGAAATAAAGATGCTAAGAGAAGGATGAACCATCCCCAGTAAACTAAGGAAGTAAAGGATGGTATCAAATTGAAAACAAAGTCATAAAATGGTGAAGGACAGTGGAAGGCCAGAGGATTGGGAAATTTTTACAAACCAGCAAAGGATGACTAAAAATGATAAAGACAAAGATAGCACATGAGAGTAAACTAACAAGAAATATAAAAACAGACAGTAAGAATTTCTACAGGTATATAAAAAGGAAACGAGTAGCTAAAGTAAATGTTTGTCCCTTAGAGGATGGGACTGGAGAATTAATAAATGGGAAACAGGGAAATGGCAGAGACTTTGAACAAATATTTTGTATCGGTCTTCATGATTGAAGGACACTAAAAACATCCCAATAATTGATAATCAAGGAGCTATTGTGGGGGAGGACTTAAAACAATCATCACTAAAAGATAAAGTACTAGGCAAACTAATGGGACTAAAAGGTGGACAAGTCCCCTGGACCTGATAGCTTGCATTCTAGGGTCTTAAAAGAAGTGGCTGCAGAGATAATGGATGCATTGGTTGTAATCTACTAAAATTAGCTGAATTCTGGAGAGGTCCCAGTAGACTGGAAAACTGCAAATGTAGCACCTCTATTTAAGAAAGGTGGGAGACAGAAAGCAGGAAACTATGGACCATAGACCAGTTAGCCTAACATCGGTCATTAGGAAAATGCTGGAGTCCATCATTAAGCAAGTAGTAGCAGGACATTTAGAAAATCATAATGCATCATAGGCAGTCCCTCGCATCAAGGATGACTTGCTTTCACGCCAAAAAGGGATGAGTTCACAGGTGTTTCAATGAAGGACCTGATATTCCAGGTCCCGAACTACATCCTGAAGGGTGGAAGATGCCTGCGTGTGGATTTTTTTAACGTGTGGTGGCCGTTGCACACCAGCCACCACACGGGCTCGACAGAGCTAGGTCTTGGTCCACTGGCAAGGGTTAACCAGGACAACTGGAGACCAGCTCTGCTGCACAGACCTAGTGCGCACACAATTGCAGTGTAGGCTGGCCTGTGCTGCCCCTGGGCCCATGCCTCTTCTGGCCCCAAACTCACGCCTCTCCTGGGCCTTGATCGTGTCGCTCCACAATCACTCGCCGCTCCAGCGCCCCAACCTCGCCGCTCCTGCTGTACCTGCCCACGCTCCAATCAGTGACCTGGACCTTGATGATATCCAATCCAGTCACCCTCTTCGTTGCCGTCACCCTCCTGCACTAGCTCGCATTGTACCTTGCAGTGATATGTTCCACGCTGCTCCAGGACCCACCACGCTGCTCCAGGCCGCCGCTCGCTGCTCCTTTTAAGGCTCTGACCTGCCGCTGATGGTCCATCGCAGGTTGGGGCCGCCTGGATCATCAGGCAGTCAAGCAGAGTCAGCATGGTTTTATGAAAGGGTAATCATGTTTGGCAAATTTGCTGGAGTTCTTTGAGGATGTAAGGAGCAGGGTGGATAAGGGGGAACCAGTGGATGTGGCGTGTTTGGATTTCCAGAAGGCATTTGATAAGGTGCCACATAAAAGGTTACTGCACAAGATAAAAGTTCGCGGGTTTGGGGGTAATATATTAGCATGGATAGAGAATTGGCTAACAGAAAACTGAGCGTCGGGATAAAAGGGTCATTTTCAGGCTGGCAAACTGTAACTAGGTGGAGTGCCATAGGGATCAATTGAGGGACATCGGGGCCCAGGAGACGCATGAATTCGGGGCCAGGGGCAACACGGGCCAGCCCACACCGTGATGTGTGCGCGCACTGGGTCCGTGCAGCAGAGCAGGTCTCCAGTTGTCTTGGGTAATCCTTGTCACTGGACCAAGACCTAGCTCTGTCAAGCCCGTGTGGTGGCTGGTGTACAACGGCCACCACACGTTAAAAAAATCCACCCACAGGCATCTTCCACCCTTGAGGATGTAGTTCGGGTTCTTCTTTCGAAATACCTGTGAACTCATCCTTTTTTTTTTGGCGTGGAGGCAAGTCATCCTCGTTTCGAGGGACCGCCTATGATGACGACAGAGATCAGTGCTGGGGAGTGCTGGGGTCTCAACTATTTACAATTTATATTAATGACTTGGATGAAGGGACCGAGTATAACGTAGCCAAATTTGCTGATGATATAAAGATAGGTGGGAAAGCAAGTTGTGAGGATGACGCAAATAATCTACAAAGGAATATAGATAGGCTCAGTGAGTGGGCAAAAATTTGGCAGATGGACTATAATGTGGGAAAATGTGAGGTTATCTTGGTAGAAAAAATTAAAAAAGCAAATTATTTAAATGGGGAGAGATTACAAAATGCTGCGGTACAGAGGGATCTGGGGGTCCTTGTGCATGAAACGCAAAAAGTTAGCATGCAGGTACAGCAAGCAATCAGGAAAACAAATGGAATACTGGCCTTTATTGCAAGGGGGATATAGAGTGTAAAAGTAGGGAAGTCTTGCTCCAACGGTGCAGGGCATTGGTAAGATCACACCTGGAGTACTGCGTAGAGTTTTGGTCTCCGTATTTAAGGAAGGATAGATATACTTGCATTGGAGGCAGTTCAGGAGGTTGATTCCGGAGATGAACGGGTTGTCATATAAAGAAAGGTTGAGCAGGTTGGGCCTATACTCATTGGAGTTTAGAAGAATGAAAGGTGATCTTATTGAAACATACAAGATTCTGAGGGGGCTTGACAGGGTAGATGCAAAGAGGATGTTTCCCCTCATGGGGGAATCTCGAACTAGGGGGCATAGTTTCAAAATAAAGGGTCTCCCATTTAAAACAGAAATGAGGAGGAATTTCTTCTCTCAGAGGGTCGTGAATCTTTGGAATTCTCTACCCCAGAGAGCTGTAGAGGCTGGGTCTTTGAATATATTTAAGGCGGCGATAGACAGATTTTTGAATGATAAGGGAATCAAGGATTATGGGGAGCGGGCGAGGAAGAAGTGGAGTTGAGACCAGGATCAGATCAGCCATGATCTTATTGAATGGCGGAGCAGGCTTGAGGGGCCAAATGGCCTACTCCTGCTCCTGCTCCCATTTCTTATGTTTGTCCAAGGCCTCGTCATAGATCTTGATAATCGTGGGGCAGTACTGTGTGGCGGAGGCAGGTTGGTAGAGAACCTTTGTCTTATGGATGTTTAATGTAAGGCCCATACTCTCGTACGCTTCGGTGAAGATGCTGACGATGGTTTGGAGTTCGACCTTCTAGTGTGCGTAAACATAAGCGTCGTCTGTATACTGTAATTCAATGACAGAGGATGGGACGACCTTGGATTTGGCCTGGAGGCGACGGAGGTTGAACAATTTCCCGTTTGTTCTGTAGATTAGCTCCAATCCAGCAGAGAGCTTGTTGAGGGTGAGATGAAGCATTGCAGCAAGGAAGATCGAGAAAAGCGTTGGTGCGATGACACAGCCTTACTTGACCCCGGTCCGCACGTGTATGGGTCTGTGATGGATCCGTTGGACAGGATCATGGCTTGCATGTCATCATGAAGCAGGCGGAGGAGGGCGACAAACTTTTGAGGGCAGCCGAATTTGAGAAGGACACTCCATAATCCCTCACGGTTGACAGTGTCGAAGGCCTTTGTGAGGTCATAGGTGGCCATGTACAGAGGTTGATGCTGCTCCCTGCATTTTTCTCAGATTTGACGCGCGGAGAAGATCATGTCCATTGTGCCCCTTAGTGGGCGGAATCCGCATTGCGACTCTGGGAGAAGTTCTTCAGCCACTGGGAGAAGGCGGTTGAAGAGGATTCTTGCGATGAGTTTCCCTACTGTCTGGTTTGATGGAAATGAAGAAAAACTCCAAGAGAGATCACCAAAGCTGCAACCTAAATCAACCAACAGGGAAGAACCAGCTGACCCAAGCTACAGAGGTTCACCATGGCAAGGCCATTTCTTCAGCTAACAGATCAAATCATAGCTTGGGGGGGGGGGGGGGTTAGGTTAGGTAAGCTGAGACTCTGAGGTCAAGGTGGTTCCAAGATGACACGCTTGGTGATGGAAGTCTGAAACCAAGGCAAGCTCGTGTGGCAGATTTATTAATCTGGTATCTGAATCAGGTAGGTCCACAGTACTCCATGATATTATTAATGATTACCTCTAGTTTAGGTAGGGTAGAATGTGAGAGGCCAGCCAGGAGTGCGTTGGAATAGTCAGGATGAAGGCTTCAGCCAGTCTGTCCCACTAATGGAAGTCCATCCCTCTCCTGAGGATTTATGATTCTCTCTACTTGTTTCCTGATAACCCTGCAAGCCAATGCCCTAACTGGACCTAGCTGGACAAGAAGCTTACCATTGCTGTGTACTGGTAAACTGTGCAGTTTTTAGCTGATTAATTGCCAGCAGTTTCCTCGTACATGTGGGGTCTAGACAGAGTAGAGAGAGAGAAACTGTTCCCATTGACGGAACAGTCAAGAACCAGCGGACACGGATTTAAGGTGATTGGCAGAAGAACCAAAGGCGACATGAGGAGGGGGAGGCTAAGCTTTGCTCTGCCGACCTGTTCCTAAACTCTGGATTTGGGCAAGTGGAACGCGTCCCTACAAGAGCAATGTGTACAGTTCACAATCAAGTAAACAGAAACGGTACAGGTGGGTTCCTCAGTAGCTTAATTCAGAAATTCTTAGATGTGCCAATGTGCAGCTGACCAAAAAAGCAAGATCATACATTTAAAATGGAATTAGATAAACACTTGAAGAAAAATATTAAAGGGTACAGGGAAAGAAAAAGGGAATGGAATTAGAGTAGGTCATACTGATGTGGAGCTAGAAGATGAACAGCATTATAAGTCATGGGGACACTTATAGAATCACAGAATGGTTACAGCACAGGAGGCCGCCGTTCGGCCCATCGAGCTTGTGCCAGTTCTCTGCAAGAGCACTTCAGTTAGTCCCACTCGCCCACCCTATCCCCGTAGCCCTGCAATTTTTTTTCCCCTCGGGTACTTATCAAACTTCCTTTTGAAAGTCAAGATTGAATCTGCCTCCACCAACCTTTCAGGCCGTGCATTCCAGATTCTGACCACTCGCTGTGTAAAACTTTTTCCTCATGTCGCCTTTGGTTCTTCTGCCAATCACCTTAAATCCGTGTCCACTGGTTCTTGACTGTTCCGTCAATGGGAACAGTTTCTCTCTATCTATTCTGTCTAGACCCCACGTGATTTTGAACACATCTATCAAATCTCCTTTCAACCATCCCAGCTCTAAGGAAAACAAGCCCAGCTTCTCCAGTGTATCCATGTAACTGAAGTCCCTCATCCCTGGAACCATTCTTGTAAATCTTTTCTGCACCCTCTCGACAGCAGAAATAGAAGATGGAAAGGAGAGCTGACCGCAAACTATGTTCTTATTACAGACCAGGGTTATTCACTAAACTTTTGTTGAAAGCCACACACTGTGTATCCTAAAGTGAGGGGGCCCAGATCCGTACCACTAGTTCCTCATGTGTTGAGGAGCCTCAGCAGTTGCCAAATTGAGGCGAGGAACTTCCCCGTACTATGGGGGTGGGGAGAACATTAAAAATATCAGTATTGTTGTTTTAATAAAGTCGTTGGGCTGGATTTTCGGCTCGTTGCTGCTCGTTAGCACCGCGGAGAGGCGGCAATAAGCATTGCCAGGCAGGCGGCCAGTTCCAGTGCCCCGTTGGGACTTTTCGGTGCCCTTTCGATGGGGTGCGGAGCATTACCAGCCGGAAAAGGCGAGCTGGTGTGCAACGCCACTGGTTGCAACACCGGCTTGATTTTTGGCTGCCGCCCGATCCGTAGAGCGCCCTGCTGTGACCACCTGTGAAATTGGGTGGTCCGAGCTGTAGTGAGCTAAGTAATGTCGACCTCAGGTAAGTGTGATTGGGTTTTTTTTGCGAATTATGTTATGGTGGCGTGAGTTATTTATTGGGAATGTTTTTGGTGTTTTCCCCCAGGTCTCTTTGAGCACGGGATTTTCACTTGCTCAGCCAGCCTAGCACCCATAGAGATGTGTAATGCCTCCCTTCGCACTCCGCCCCCACACTCCAGGCCCAGCTGTTGAATTTTGCTGAATGAGGTGCAAACTATTCCTGGACGCAAACATTACTGCCCTGCTGCCATTACCGCCCCGAAATGAGAACAGAAAATCCTGCCTCTTTTCTTTGCTCTCTCTGTTATGTATGCAACTCTATGTAACCACCAGAGGGTGTATCTGTTGGAGTCCCAAGGGATCCCAGCATCCCTTGGGAGCACTGTATAGAAGCAGGCCCCCCATGCTGTACCAGTACTCTGGAGTTAGAATAAAACATAGAAACATAGAAAATAGGTGCAGAGACTGTCACACTTACTCACGTCTACAGTACTCAGTCACATTGCTTTATTCAAGACATAACAACTGGCGACGAGATAACGAACCATGCAGAGAATGCAGAGAACTGTTGGTATCCTAGAGATATTCTCAAAAGGGGACGATTGGGAGGTCTTGGTGGAGCGACTCGACCAATACTTCGTGGCCAATGAACTGGAAGGGAGTGTGAACGCTGCCAAACGAAGGGCGATCCTCCTCACCGTCTGCGGGGCAACAACCTATGGCCTCATGAAGAATCTTCTTGCTCTGGTGAAACCAACAACCAAATCATATGAAGAACTGTGTACGCTGGTCCGGGAGCACCTAAATACGAAGGAGAGCGTTCTGATGGCAAGGTATCGATTTTATACATGTCAAAGGTCAGAAGGCCAGGAAGTGGTGAGCTACGTCGCCGAACTAAGGCGCCTTGCAGGACATTGCGAATTCGATGGATTCCTGGAACAAATGTTAAAAGACTTTTTTGTGCTTAGCATTGGCCATGAGGTTATCCTTCGCAAACTATTAACTGTTGAAACACCGAACCTGAGCAAAGCCATAACGATAGCCCAGGCATTTATGTCCACCAGCGATAACACCAAACAAATTTCGCAGCATAGAGGTTTCGACAAGTACTGTACGCAAAGTAACGTCGTTTTCAGGCAGGAATGCATATGGCAGAACGTACAGGCCTGCAGCTGCACGACCTCAGATGACTCAGAGTCCACCATCAAGCGTGAATGCGAGGCAACTGACACCTTGTTGGTGCTGCTGAGGTGCACAGAGCCCATCAATGCCGCTTCAAACACTATGCGTGCAAAGGCTGTGGAACAATGGGACACCTCCAGCGAATGCGCAGACGAGCTGCAAACCCTGCAAACCACCACGTTGCAGAGGAAGACCAATCCATGGCGGATCAAACTGAACTAGAGACTCAAACCAAGGAGGCAGAAGTGTACGGGGTACACACCTTCACCACGAAACGTCCACCGATCATGTTAAAAGTTGAACTGAACGGAATTCCAGTATCCATGGAATTGGACACGGGTGTGAGTCAGTCCATCATGAGCAAAAAGGCCTTCGACAGGCTGTGGTGCAACAAGGCACACAGGCACAAGCTGAGCCCCATTCACACCAAGCTGAGAACTTACACTAAAGAGTTGATCCATGTAATTGGCAGTGCAGCAGTAAAAGTCTCCTATGTTGGAGCAGTGCACGAACTACCACTATGGCTTGTACCAGGAGACGGCTCCACACTGTTCGGCAGAAGCTAGCTGGGAAAAATCCGATGGAACTGGGATGACATCCAAACGCTTTCGTCCGTCGACGACGCCTCATGTGCCCAGGTTCTGAGCAAGTTTCCGTCTTTGTTTGAGCCAGGTATCGGAAATTTCTCAGGGGCGAAGGTGCAGATCCACTTGATTTCCAGTACACGACCCATCCACCACAAGGCATGTGTGATGCCATACATGATGCAAGAGAAAGTGGAGATCGAGCTGGACAGGCTGCAACGACAGGGCATCATCGCGCCATTTGAGTTCAACGAGTGGGCCAGTCCGATTGTTCTGGTTCTCAAGGGCGATGGCAGTCAGAATTTGTGGGGACTATAAAGTAACGATTAACTGTTTTTCACTGCAGGACCAGTACCCGCTACCCAAGGCAGACGACCTATTTGCGACGCTGGCAGGAGGAAAGACGTTCACCAAGTTGGACCTGACCTTGGCCTACATGACGCAGGAGCTGGCGGAATCTTCGAAAGGCCTCACCTGCATCAACACGCACAAAGATCTATTCATCTACAATAGATGCCCATTTGGGATTCGATCGGCCGCTGCTATTTTTCAAAGGAACATGGAGAGGCTGCTAAAGTCGGTTCCGCGCACTGTGGTTTTCCAGGACAACATATTGATCACAGGTCGGGACACCTTCGAACACTGGAAGAGGTTATAAGTCGGCTAGATCATGTGGGACTCAGGTTGAAACGCTTGAAGTGTGTTTTCCTGGCGCCAGAAGTCGAGTTTTTGGGGAGAAGAATCGCGGCAGACGGCATCAGACCCACCGACGCCAAGACGGAGGCCATCAAGAACGCGCCGAGACCACAGAACGTGACGGAGCTGCGGCCGTTCCTGGGACTCCTCAATTATTTTGGTAATTTCCTACCCGGGTTAAGCACCTTGCTAGAACCTCTACATGTGTTGCTACGCAAGGGAGATGACTGGGTATGGGGGAAATCACAAGAGACTGCTTTTGAGAAAGCCTGAAATCTGTTATGTTCCAATAAACTGCTTGTCCTGTATGACCCATGTAAACGTTTAGTGCTAGCTTGCGATGCATCTTCGTACGGGGTCGGGTATGTGTGACAACAAGCAAACGAATCGGGAACATTGCAACCGGTCGTTTATGCGTCCAGGTGCTTGTCCAAGGCCGAAAGGGCCTAGCATGATTGAAAAAGAAGCTCTGGCATGCGTTTACGGGGTGAAAAAAATGCATCAGTATCTGTTTGGGCTTAAGTTCGAGTTAGAAACTGACCATAAGCCGCTCATATTGCTATTCTCAGAGAGCAAAGGTATCAATACCAATGCCTCTGCTCGCATCCAAAGATGGGCGCTCACACTGTCTCCATATAACTATGTAATTCGCCACAGGTCAGGCACAGAGAACTGCGCTGATGCTCTCAGTCGGCTACCATTGCCCACCACCGGGATGGAAATGGCACATCCTGCAGACTTGCCGATGGATGCATTTGAAAACGAAAAGTCACCCGTTACGGCCCGCCAGGTCAGGACCTGGACCAGCCAGGATCCTTTACTGTCCCTTATAAAAAACTGTGTCCTCCATGGGAGCTGGTCCAGCGTCCCAGCGGAGATGAATGAAGAGATCAAGCCGTTCCAGTGGCGTAAAGACGAAATGTCCATACAGGCGGAATTTCTTTTGTGGGGTAATTGCGTGGTTTTGCCCAAGAAAGGCAGGGAAACATTCATACACGAACTGCACAGTACCCATCCAAGCATAATAATGATGAAAGCTATAGCCAGATCCCATGTGTGGTGGCCCGGCATCAACTCAGATTTAGAGTCATGTGTGCGCCAATGCAACTCTTGCTCTCAACTGAGGAATGCACCGCTAAGTTTGTGGTCATGGCCCTCCAAACCGTGGTCTATGATCCACACTGACTCTGCTGGCCCATTCCTAGGCAGAATGTTCTTGGTTGTTGTGGATGCTTATTCAAAATGGATTGAGTGTGTAATAATGTCTGTAAGCACGTCCACGGCCACTATTGAAAGCCTATGAGCCATGTTTGCCACGCATGGCCTGCCTGATGTCCTTGTCAGCGACAACGGGCCGTGCTTCACTAGCGCTGAATTCAAGGAATTCATGACTCGTAATGGGATCAAGCAAGTCACATCTGCCCCATTCAAGCCCGCATCCAACGGCCAGGCAGAACGGGCAGTCCAAACTATCATGCAAAGCTTGAAACGCGTGTCGGAAGGCTCCCTGCAGTCCCGCCTATCCAGAGTCCTGCTCAGCTACCGCACTAGACCCCACTCACTCACCAAGGTTTCCCCAGCCGAGCTGCTCATGAAAAGGGCGCTCAAAACAAGGCTCTCCCTCGTCTACCCTGATCTCCATGATCACGTCGAGGGCAGGTGGCATCAACAAAGCATGTACCATGATCGTGCAAATTTTTCACGCGATATTGAAGTCAGTGACCCTGTATTTGTACTCAACTATGGACTTGGTCCCAAATGGCTTGCTGGGACTGTCATAGCCAAAGAAGGGGGTAGGGTGTTTCAGGTCAAACTCGCAAATGAACTAACTTGCAGAAAGCATTTACGATTCATAGACAGCCACAAGCAACCTGAAGAGGACACCACTAACTTCGACCCTCCGACACACACACACACACGTGTCAACTGACATCACGGTTGACCATGAAGCTGAACTCATCATCCCCAGCAGCCCAGCAAGGCCAGCTGCGCAGCAGCCCAGCGAAGAACCAACCAACTCCCCTGCACCTGTATTTGTGCCGAGACGATTGACGAGGGAGCGAAAAGCCCCAAGATCGTCTCACCCTGTAAATAAGTGTACTATTGACTTTGGGGGGGGGGGGGGAAGTGATGTTATTTATGCAACATGATGTAACCAGCATTCTACCGCTACCAGAGGGCATATCCGTTGGAATCCCAAGGGATCCCAGCATCCCTTGGGAGCACTGTATAGAAGCAGGCCTCCCATGTTGTACCAACACTCTGGAGTTAGAATAAAGAGACTAAGGTCACACTTACTCACGTCTACAGTACTCAGTCACATTGCTTTATTCAGGACATAACACTCTCCATGCTGACTTGGCACCACTTCCTGATAGCATTCCATTGCTTCAGCTCACTCGACAACATGAAAAGGAGAGGGGGCAGCATGGACTCCCGGCTCTGGTGACATCTCACGGCCAGGTACATCATTACTAGAAACCAAAAGTCACAGAGTGCGGCAGGCTTTCTGAAGGCAATAGGGAGGCAAGCAGAAAGTGGTCCCTGGGTTGGGTTTATATGCACAACTGTCATAATTGCAGAAACACCCAGAAGTGTGCAGAAGAACCCAGTGTGCGTTCAACACTTTTCATTTCAACTGCTCGGTCAGCGGTACTTCATAGTTGAACTCTTCTGGTTCTTAATATGTTATTTCCATGCAGCTGACATATCTTTATAAACATGCTGTGCTTCCCTTATCTACAGATCTTATCACAAGTCACCAGTGACCTCAAAGAAAAAGTATTGCTATTACAATGGGACATGTGGTGGTTATGTTCAAATCCCACCATGGCAGTTTGAGAATTAGAAACATAGAATATTTACAGCGCAGAAGGAGGCCATTTCGGCCCAACGTGTCCGCGCCGGCCGACAAAGAGCCGCACGGCCCTCGGTCAGCAGCCCTGAAGGTTACATATAAACCTATGAACAATGGCGGACAGGTAAAGAGCATCCGGCACAACCAGTCCCCCTCACACAACTGCGATACCCCCTGCACTGCAACATTCTACACTCCACCCCAACCAGAGCCATGCAATCTCCTGCAAGAGGCAAAAAAAGATAAAAATACAGACCAATTGGGGAAAACAAATCTGGGAAAATTCTTCTCCCAACCCATGCAGGCGATCGACACTAGTCCAGGAGATCACCCTGGCCATATTCGATTCCCTGTAGTACTTACCATCGTATCTGCGCCAGCCAACAAGAGGTAATCTCAATTACTAGCTCTAGGTCCGTAACCCTGCAGGTTACGGCACTTCAAGTGCCCATCCAAGCACCTTTTAAATGTGGTGAGGGTTTCTGCATCCACCACTCTTCCAGGCAGAATTCCAGACCCCCACAATCCTCTGCGTGAAGAAGCCCCCCCTCAAATCCCCTCTGAACCTTCCACCAACCACCTTAAAACTATGCCCCCTTGTAATAGACCCCTCCATCAAGGGAAATAGGCCCCTGCTATCCACTATATCCAGGCCCCTCAAAATGTTGTACACCTCAATGAGGTCTCCTCTCAGCCTCCTCTGTTCCAATGAGAACAAACCAAGCCTATCCAATCTGCCCTCATAACTAAGATTCTTCATTCCAGGCAGCATCCTAGTAAATCTCCTCTGCACCATCTCTAGTGCAATCACGTCCTTCCTATAATACGGCGACCAGAACTGCACGCAGTACTCCAGCTGTGGCCTAACCAGCGTATTATACAATTTAAGCATAACCTCCTTGCTCTTATATTCTATACCTTGACCAATAAAGCCAACCATTCCGTATGCCTTCTTAACCACCTTATCCACGTGGCCTGCTTATTTCAGGGATCTGTGGACAAGAACTCCAAGGTCCCTTTGTGCATCTACACTATTAAATGGCTTAATGTGTATACCCTTTCCTATTAGCCCTCCCAAAGTGCATCACCTCACACTTCTCCGAATTAAATTCCATTTACCACTGTTCTGTCCACCTGACCAGTGGATTGATATCCTCCTGCAGTCCATGACTTTCCTCTTTATTATGAGCCACACAGCCAATTTTAGTGTCATCTGCAAACTTAATCATACTCCCTATATTCAAATCTAGCTCATTGATAAATACCACAAAAAACAAGGGACCCAGTACGGAGCCCTGCGGAACCCCACTGGAAACATCCTTCCAGTCACAAAATCATCCATCAACCATTACCCTTTGCTTCCTACCTCGAAGCAAATTTTGGATCCAACTTGCCACTTTGCCCTGGATCCCATGGGCTTTAAGCTTCATGACCAGTCTACCATGTGGGACCTTATCAAAAGCTTTGCTAAAATCCATATATACTTCATCATACGCACTAATCTCTCAAAGCTGGAAATGAAAAGCTGGTGTCAGTAAAAGTGACCATGAAGTTGTCGAATTGTCGTAAAAACCCAACTGGTTCGTCAACCTCCTTTAGGGAAAGAAATCTGGACTCAGGCTCCTGACCCACACCAACTCTTAGCTGTCTTCTGAAGCCACTCAGCTGCATCAAACTGGTAGCCTACCACCACCTCGGGACAATAAATGCCAGCATAGTCAGTGACACCCACATCCCAAGGATGAAGAATCATTTTTAAAATACTCCTACTTTCGCAGTGTGCTTGGAAGTCATGGGTCTGGCAGGCTATAATGTTCTGGCACAACTTACACTGAAACAAATGTGTAGGACACCACCAATGTTGAAAAACTTGAAAGAAAATAATGCAAATGAGGTAGTAATCATTACTTGACACTAACGTTTAATTTTAAATGCCGTAAGATTTTAGGAGGTAGGGAAGACTGAGGGAGGCAAGGAATTCCACACACTTGAGATCTTGGGAAAGAATGAATTTGAGCAGAAGACAGTACAATGGGCCCAAGTTTCGGGCCGTGCCTAGAATGGCGCAGTCCCGACCTGGACGCCCGTCTTTCGCGCCACGAAGCGCGCCTAAAAAAAAAACTTCCAGATTCTCCGGCTCCCTGCTGGTCCTCTGAGCAGCACGAGCTGTGGGGGGGCGGAGCTAGGTCCCTGCGCTGAAAACAGCGCCGGGACCTCTGCACATGCGCGCTACAGTGGGCGCGCATGTGCAGTAGCTCCAGGCGCCCAAAACTGTGTGGGAGGGGCCCGAAGCACGCAGCCCCTATAAGCCCTGGCCGAATGGCCTCACTGGGGCTGCGTGAATAAGGCTCCTCCCACGCCCAGCTCCTGCTTCCTCCCGACCCGACTTGACTCCCGCTTCCCCCCCACCCCCACATCGGACCCAACCCGAACCTACCTCCCTCCCCCCACCCACCCCCCCCCCCCCCCACAACCCGCGCTCCCTACCCCCCCACAACCCGGACCTGACCCAACTGACCTCCCTCACCCCACCCCCGACCCAACCCGTGCTTCCGACCGCCCCCCCCCCTCGGACTGGCCCCGACCCACGCTCCCGACCCTGACCCGCGCCCGGACCCGACCCGCCACTTACCTGTAAATCTGGTGCTGTGGACGGGCCCTGCCCGAAGTCTTGGGGCCGGCCCGTTCAGCCTCCCCCCCCTCCTTTCCCTCTCCCCCCCCCCCTTTCTCTCCCCCTCCCTCTCCACCCCCTGCCCCCCCCTCCCTCCCTCTCCACCCCCTGCCCCCGCCCCTCTCCCTCTATCCCCCTCCCCTCACTGTCAGAAACACAGACACTGACAGACAGAGAGAGACACACACAGACAGACAGAGCGACACTGGGGGGGGGGGATCCCAGCACGCTGTTGGAGGACTCCCGGTGCTGCAGTCGGCAAGTAGAAAATGTTTTATTTATTGATTTTTTTTTTTAATTCTTCATTAATTTTTTTTGATTGATTTATTAGTTGATTTATTGATGTATTTATCATTTATTATTGATGATGGCTCTTTATTTGTAAAACTGAAGTGTTTAATGTTTGTAAACTTCCCTTTAAACCCTCCCCCCCCCCGCCCATTCCCTACGCCTGATTTGTAACCTACGCCTGATTTTCTAAAGTGTAGACAAGGTTTTTTCGAGCGTACAAAAATCTTCACTTACTCCATTCTAAGTTAGTTTGGAGTAAGTTTTCACTGCCGAAACTTTGAAAACAGGCGTAAGTGGCCGGACACGCCCCCTTTTGAAAAAGAAATTCTGTTCCAAAGTGAAACTGTTCTAACTGACTCGAACTGGAGCAAACTAAATGCCAAGAATTTGAATTTCTTAGATACTCCGTTCTACACCAGTTGCTCCAAAAAATCAGGAGCAACTGAGGCCGAAACTTGGGCCCTTTGTATCTTCATTTCAACTCAGTGAGGATGTAGGAAGGAGCATGAAGGTTGGTGCAATTGCAACATCAAAGTAAAACGCGAGAAAGGTTCAAAGGAGCACTAACCATAGTAGAATTGATAGAATTAAGATAAACCTCTGATATTAATCTGAAACATATTTTAGGATCATTATCAATAGTGACATCTTGGCTGTGCTACTCAATACAAACCTTCAGAAGGAGGAGATTTTCAGGCAGGCTCACAACATGGAAACAAGTATACCCACTCCGGAGTCTCGAGCACAAAAATCGAGGCTGACACTCCCAGTGCAGTGCTGAGGGAGCCCCGCACTGTCGGAGGTGCCGTCTTTCGAATGAGACATTAAACCGAGGACCCGCCTGCCCCCTCAGGTGGATGTAAAAGATCCCATGGCACCATTTTGAAGAGCAGGGGAGTTATCGCCGTGCCCTGGGCCAATATTCATCCCTCAACTATCACTAAAACAGTTTATCTGGTCATTATCACACTGCTGTGTGTGGGAGCTTGCTGTGCACAAATTGGCTGACTGTTTCCTACATTACAACAATGACTACACTCTAAAAGTACTTAATTAGCTGTAAAGCGCTTTGAGACGTCCGGTGGTCATGAAAGGCGCTATAGAAATGCAAGTCTTTCTTCCTTTCTTTCACTTGAACAAAGGTCAAATTCTTCTCGTCGCCAAGGAGAGTGGTGATGTTTATTGAGATATCACAGATGCCATTAAATTTTACTACTGATAGCTACACAGAAAATTAAATTAAAAGGATATTGAAAGTTAATGATAAATCTTTATAATGATAGTTGAAAAGGGGACCAATGATGACATGTATTATGTAAATGTATGGCTTCCTAACATCTCAAAGTCAATCAGTTTGCTGATTATTATTTAGATCTGGGCTGCGGAGGGAAGAGAAGAAAAAGTGGCCAATAAAGTGAAGCAAAAGGAAACTCATTGTGAAAGCATGAAATGGAGTTTGTGGGCAAATGACTGAACTGTACAGCACTTGAGGCTTAATTTTCCCCAGTGATTTGCGCCGTTTTTTTTGAGCAGGCTGCTCTTTTTGGGCTAAGTTGAAAAACCACAGTTTCCCCAATCAATTTGCACCAGTGTAACTCAGTTAGGATTTTTTTAGATCAGTTTTTTTTTCAGCCAAAGGGGGCGTAACCAGCCACCTACGCCAATTAGGGGAGAGAGTGTGTGTGCGTTCGGGCGGGCTTGGAGGCAAGTTGCTTCTGTGTGTTTTTCAATTCTTTTCATGTGTTGGGAGCTGGCTGTATGCTTCAGCTCGCATTGTGTCCCTGGTTACCATGGCAGCCCAATCTTTTTGGCGCAGATCAAGGCTCCACCCCCAAAATTAAAGGTCGGGTTAGGCCACGCCAAAATGAAGAAATCCAACGGGGAAAACTTAGAATCTTTTTTTTTGGCGTACTGAAGCCCCCCGAAAGAAAATCGGGCAGAAATCTTCAAGTAGACAAAAAAAAAAGCTTTGGAGAAAATTGAGCCCTTAATCTTTGGTCGATAGCTGGCAAAGTGGACATGCTATTGCATGAGGTGAGCACAAGGCAAGTCACCCTATTTGGCACTTCAGGGCACCCCCACAGAGGACAGCAGTGCATCTCGTCTGTCACGAGATGGTGGCTAGGCTCAACAGTCTATGGGTGCACTTCCTGTACTCGTGAACCCTGACACCCAAGAAATATTCTGTGCCCTGTCAAACCAAAGCCTCCTATCCACAGGGAAAGTGGAGAAAATAATGCTCCTTACAAGCAGAGCCTCCATGATTGGTATGATATATCTGTGCACAGTCACTGACTGAATTAGCATTCATCACTGGTGGTGGCTTGAAGGGATCCAGAGGCATTAAAAGTTTGAATGCATGCCCGCATAAAAGAGACACCCCTATGGTACAAGCTGTTTGCTGACTGGACTCCAAGAAATGACATTGTGATATGGGACCTCCTTTGTGAGGCAGAGCCACCAACGACAGGTCTTCTCGCTGACATACCCAGGAAGGACTGTCTAGGCCAGAAAACAAAGGTCCTGGAGAAAGGATGGTTCTGCATCTACCTTTCTTGGCCCTTCAGGAACTGCTCTTCCTCCTCCAAATCTAGGAGAACCATTGGAACACCCAAAATAATTCCCAGCTTGCCCACTTTGGTTACTGGAAGCAAAATAGCAGCTGGAAGCAAGATGGTTGGAAATAAAAATCATGCAAAGCAAAACAAAAAACAGGCCTAAACAGCAGCAACAATGCACGTACCAATAGAAATGTAGATAAAGTAATAAAAATAAAATGCTGAACTTATAAACCAAATAGTAAAATGGGATACTTGCCTTTAAGAACCCTACTCCTACAGGCCAGGCCATCCACATACTGCAGTGCCTGTTTCAAATGGACAAGCAGTGCTGCCAGTGAGGGGATGGCCAGAAAGGTACTGTTATACATGTAAACTTGTATTTACTCTGTACAGCCACCAGAGGTCTCATTCTCCAGAGTCCCAAAGGATCCCATAATCCCTTGGGAGCACAGGTATTTAAGAAGGCTTCACAGGTTGGAGAGGCACTCTGGAGACCTGCAATAAAAGATTACAGTCACACTTTACTTTGAACTCAGTGTTCAGTCTGGCTCTTTCTCCATACACAACAACTGGCGATGAGATACAGATAGCGAACCCAAAGATGCAGAGAACAGTGGGTATTCTGGAGAAATTCTTGGAGGGAGATGATTGGGAAACTTTTGTGGAGCGACTCGACCAATACTTCGTGGCCAACGAGCTAGATGGGGAAGAGAGCGCTGCCAAACGAAGGGCGATCCTTCTCACCGTCTGTGGGGCACCAATGTATGGCCTCATGAAGAATCTGCCCACTCCAGCAAAACCCACGGAGAAATCGTACGACGATTTGTGCACACTGGTCCGAGAGCATTTGAACCCTAAGGAAAGCGTTCTGATGGCGAGGTACCGGTTCTATACCTACAAGGAAATGGCGAGTTATGTCGCAGAGCTAAGACGCCTTGCAGGACATTGCAAATTTGAAGGACATTTGGAGCACATGCTCAGAGACTTTTTCGTACTTGGCATTGGCCACAAAACCATACTTTGCAAACTTTTGACTGTGGAGACCCCAACCTTGAGTAAGGCCATAGCGATAGCCCAGGCATTCATTGCCACCAGTGACAATACGAAGCAAATCTCTCAGCACACAAGTGCTGCTACAAGTACGGTGAACAAAGTGATGTTGTTTTCGAATCGTAACGTACAGCTACACATCTGCAGATGTCTGAGAGTCCACCATCAAGGCCATTAACACCTTGTTGACGCTGCGGGGGTGATCATCGTTTCCATTCATGCCGATTCAAACAGTACACTTGCAAGAGCTGTGGAACAATGGGACACCTCCAAGTGTGCAGGCGCGCTGCAAAGCCTGTTGAACCTGAAAACCACCATGTTGTAGAGGAGGACAGATCCATGGAGGGTCACGACAAACCAGAGCCTCAGATCAAGGAGACAGAGGTACATGGGGTGCACACATTCACCACGAATTGTCCCCTGATAATGCTGAATGTTGAACTAAATGGACTCTCGGTGTCAATGGAGCTGGACACGGGCGCGAGCCAGTCCATCATGGGCAAAAAGACTTTCGAAAGGTTGTGGTGCAACAAGGCCTCAAGGCCAATCTCAACTCCAGTTCGCACGAAACTAAGAACTTACATGAAAGAACTGATGCGTGTAATCGGCAGTGCTACCGTAAAGGTCACCTACGATGGAGCGGTGCACAAGCTACCACTCTGGGTGGTACCGGGCGATGGTCCCACGCTGCTTGGCAGGAGCTGGCTGGGAAAGATACGCTGGAACTGGGACGACATCCGAGTGCTATCGCCCGCTGACGACACTTCGTGTGCCCAGGTCTTAAACAAATTTCCTTCGCTGCTCGAACCAGGCATCGGGAAATTCCAAGGAGCAAAAGTTCAGATCCACCTAATTCCGGGGGCACAACCCATCCATCACAAGGCGAGAGCAGTACCGTACATGATGAGAGAAAGGGTAGAGATCGAGCTAGACCGGCTGCAAAGAGAGGGCATCATTTTCCCAATTGAGTTCAACGAGTGGGCCAGTCCTATCGTCCCAGTCCTCAAGGGAGACGGCACCGTCAGAATCTGTGGCGATTACAAAGTAACTTTCAATTGTTTCTCCCTGCAGGACCAATACCCACTACCAAAGACCGATGACCTCTTTGCAACGCTGGCGGGAGGAAAGACATTCACGAAGCTGGATCTGACTTCAGCCTACATGACGCAGGAACTGGAGGAATCATCGAAGGCCCTCACCTGCATCAACACGCACAAAGATCTTTTTGTTTATAATAGATGCCCGTTTGGAATCCGATCGGCGGCGGCGATATTCCAGAGAAACATGGAAAGCTTACTGAAGTCAGTCCCGCACACCGTGGTCTTCCAGGACATCTTGGTCACAGGTCGGAACACAGTCGAGCATCTACAGAACCTGGAGGAGGTTCTTAGTCGACTCAACCGCGTGGGGCTCAGGTTAAAACGCTCGAAGTGAGTTTTCCTGGCGCCTGAAGGGGAGTTCCTGGGAAGGAGGATTGCGGCGGGCGGCATCAGACCCACCAACGCGAAGACGGAGGCAATCGAGAACGCACCGAAGCCACAGAACGTGACGGAGCTGCAGTCGTTTCTGGGACTCCTGAACTTCTTTGGTAACTTCTTACCGGGTCTCAGCACACTGTTAGAACCACTGCATGTCTTACTACGAAAAGGGGACGAATGGGTTTGGGGCAAAAGCCAACAAAATGCCTTTGTAAAAGCGAGAAAATTGTTATGCTCAAACAAATTGCTTGTGTTGTATGATCCATGTAAGCGTTTGGTACAAGCATGTGATGCGCCGTCATATGGCGTCAGGTGTGTATTGCAACAAGCTAATGATTTCGGGAAACTGCAACCAGTTGCTTATGCATCTAGGAGTCTGTCTAAGGCTGAGAGAGCCTACAGCATGATTGAGAAAGAAGCGTTGGCGTGTGTTTATGGGGTAAAGAAAATGCATCAATACCTGTTTGAGCTAAAATTCGAATTAGAAACTGACCATAAGCCACTTATATCCCTGCTCTCCGAGACTAAAGGGATAAATACCAACACATCAGCCCGCATCCAGAGATGGGCGCTCACGTTGTCCGCATACAACTACACCATCCGCCACAGGCCAGGCACAGAAAACTGCGCTGATGCTCTCAGTAGGCTGCCATTGCCCACCACAGGGGTGGAAATGGCGCAGCCTGCAGATCTAGCCATGGTTACGGAAGCACTTGAGAGTGTGCAATCACCTGTCACTGCCCGGCAGATCAAAACCTGGACAAGCCAGGATCCCTCATTAGCTCTAGTCAAAAGCTGTGTGCTTCATGGGAGCTGGTCCAGTGTCCCAGTGGAAATGCAGGAAGAGATAAAGCCATTCCAGCAGCGCAAAGATGAAATGTATATACAGGCAGACTGCCTTCTGTGGGGCAATCGAGTACTGGTCCCCAAGAAGGGCAGAGACACCTTCATCAATGGCCTCCACAGTACCCACCCAGGCATCGTAATGATGAAAGCAATAGCCAGATCCCATGTGTGGTGACCCAGTATCGATGCATACTTGGAATCCTGCGTTCACAGATGTAATACATGCTCGCAGTTAAGCAATGTACCAGGGAGGTGCTGCTAAGTTTATGGTCTTGGCCCTCCAAACCGTGGTCTAGGGTTGACTATGCAGGCCCGTTCTTGGGCAAAATGTTCCTTGTGGTTGTAGATGCGTACTCCAAGTGGATTGAATGTGAGATAATGTCGACTAGCATATCCGCAAAAATTAGAGCTCGTGACTACTGCATTAAACATAGTGCTGAATGCTTGAATAAATGTGTCCAGGAGAACTGGTTTTTCAACATTTAAATGCACAACAAACTTTACATGAGGAAAAAAAAAATCGCAGAAAAAAAATGATTTCAAGCTGCTTTTTCGTACATCCTGAACCATGGTTTCTTTAGGCATCTTAGTAAACAGTTTAAATAGTGTATGCTGGTGAATCATCAAAAGAAACACTAACATTGTTGATCATTGATCTGTGTTAGTAAGTGTAGGGGAGGCAAAGCATTATACAAACACATTTTTAGCTTCAATCAGATTTAACAAAAAAAGCGCAGAATGATAAGGCGGTGGGGATTTGGAGCTCCCACTTACTGTGCCATACAGTGGTTGCAGTACATGGAGTCATGCCATAATTCCTTACACAGCGAGTGTTGCTACTTTGCACCTCTCCAACTTCTAACAATTTAAAAATCTTTAAACAGACTCTTTCGAAAGAAAACTACAGAAGCTCAAGGCTACCAATCCAGAATTCAACTTGTACGGGCACGGACACTGACAATATAAATTAAGGTCCAAGATCCAGAAACTAGGAATACATTCAGACTTGCCATGTCCAACTTTCAGGACTCTGGTACTGGATTCAATAAATCACAAGGAAGGAAATCCAGAGTTTAGATCACTTGACACACTGGGGGTCATTTTAACCCACCCCACCCAGTGGGAATGGGCAGCTGCGCAGCTAAAAGTGCCTCCATTCCCGCCCACTGCCACCTTTAACTGGGCGCTTTAAAAAGACAGCCAAGGTGCCCACTTGACTCATGCTGCAGCCGCATTTGTGTGTGTAATTCTGGGTCCTTAGGACCCAGATGGCATTTTAACGGCTGACTAATCAGGGTGCCCAATGAAAGCTGTCTGCAGATAAGTGTTCAACTTCTGATGCTTTTTCTGACATCTCATTGCAATATCAGTCATCTGTGGAATCACTGGATATGTAGTAACATGTTGGCTTATATAGTTTGCAATCTGCAGGATTTGCTTCATGTCTTGATCACTGTATCTATCCTACATAGATTTATTAATCACTTTGTATATTTGTTCAAAAACAGTTGTTTATTTATAAAAGAATTAACCAAAAGTTGGGATCTATGTAGAAAATTCCACTCAAAGTCTTTTTTTTAAAGCTTGCCTGCTCCATGAGTAACAAACATTTTGTTTCTGCCTTAATCCTTCTGTTATTCATTCTCTGCCTCCAGGTCCTTCCTCATTTATCTTGTGGCCTATTGCAGCTTTTTCTCCTTCCCTGCATATTTTATTCTTTTTTTAAAGTTTGATTTCTTCTGGTTAGAGCCCAAGTCATGACTTTGGGTGATTTTTTTTTTTTAAAAAGTCTTACAAAACCGTTTTCATGTCGCTGCCGAGCTCTACCTCACCACCACTTCTCTCGACCCCGCCACAGTCACTCAATTGTCAGACTGCTTGTCCCACATCCAGTTCTGGATGAGCAGAAATTTTCTCCAATTGAATATTGGGAAGACCGAAGCCATTGTCTTTGGTCCCTGCCACAAACTCTGTTCCCTAACCACTGACTCCATCCCTCTCCCCAACTTCTGTCTGAGGCTGAACCAGACTGCTCACAACCTTGGTGTCACATTTGACCCTGACACGAGCTTCTGACCACATATCTGCAGCATAACTAAGACCGCCTACTTCCACCTCCAACATCGCCTGTCTCCGCCCTTGCCTCAGCTCATCTGCTGCTGAAACTCTTATCCATACTTTGTTACCTCTAGACTTGACTATTTCCAACACACATACAAAAGCAAAATACTGCAGATGCTGGAATCTGGAATAAAAACAGAAAATGCTGGAAATCTCAGCGGGTCAGGCAGCATCTGTGGAGAGAGAGGAAGCAGAGTTAACGTTTTGGGTCGATAACTCTTCGTCAGAACTGGAGTGTGTTCGGAAAGACTAGATTCTTAACAAGCACTGAAAGGGGGAGGAGAACAACAAAAGGGAAGGTCTGTGATAGATTGGAAGACAGGGGAGATGAGAGACAAAAGGGATGATGGCCCAAATTCAAATGGTAATGCCAAGAGTTAGAAAAACATTAATCAAGATAGGGTGTGAATGGCGGGATTATGACCAACTGCCATTAGAGATAAGGAGGAAAAAAGAAAGAAACAGGCTCTTTGGGGGGGGGGGGGGGGGGGGGGCAAGAAAGGGAGCCAAAGATTGGCAGAGGTTATGCTCTGAAATTGTTGAACTCGATGTTGAGTCCAGAAGGCTGTAAAGTGCCTAAACGAAAGATGAGGTGCTGTTCCTCGAGCTTCATTGGAACAGTGTAGGAGTCCGAGGACGGAGAGGTCAGAGTGGAGAATTAAAGTGACAGGCGACCGGAAGCTCAGGGTCACACTTGCGGACTGAACGGAGGTGCTCCGCAAAGCGGTCACCCAATCTACACTCGGTCTCCCCAATGTAGAGGAGACCACACCGTGAGCAGTGAATACAGTATACTAACTTGAAAGAAGTACAAGTAAATCGCTGTTTCACTGGGAAGGAGTGTTTGGGGCCCTGGATAGTGGGAAGGGAGGAGGTAAAAGGGCAGGTGTTGCATCTCCTGCGCTTGCACAGAAAGGTGCCGTGGGAAGGGGAGGGGGTGCTGGGGGTGACTGCGGAATGGACCAGGGTGTCGCGGAGGGAGTGGTCTCTTCGGAATGCTGAGAGGGGAGGGGAGGGGAAGATGTGACTGGTGGTGGGATCACGCTGGAGGTGGCGGAAATGGCGGAGGATGATCCGTTGAAAGTGGAGGCTGGTGGGGTGAAAGGTGAGGACAAGGGGAACCCTGTCGTGGTTCTGAGAGGGAGGGGAAGGGGTGAGAGCAGAACTGCTGGAAATAGAGAGCCCACTGACTCCCACAGCTACCTGGACTACACTTCCTCCCACGCCGCATCCTGTAAGGACTCCATTCCAGTCTCCCAATTTCTTCGTCTCCGTCGCATCTGCTCTGAAGATGCCACCTTTCACACTGGTGCCTCCGACATGTCTTCCTTTTTCCTCAACCGAGGATTCCCCTCCGCCATGGTTAACATGGCCCTCGACCGTGTCCGTGCCATTTCCTGCACCTCTGCCCTCACCCCTTCCCTTTTAAACTTGCACTATTGTGGAGTCGGATGGAGGAGGAGTGCTCCTCCTGGCTGTACATTAAATTCGCGAGCCACTGCCGGCCCTTCTCCTGATTGCCTACTCCCACCCAGACTGTGCTTACCATAAGCCGGCCGATCTTCGTTCTTCCCAGGAACAGCGACCTGCCTCTGGCACTGTGATTGGTGCCCGCAGCTCGCTGCTAATAAACAATTGAGGCTGGCGGACCAATTGTGCGTGGTCCTGCCACTGCCCTCATTGGGCACTTGCAGCATACATTGCACTGGGATCGCTCTCCGATTTGGGCACAATCCAATTTCTAGGCCAGAGTTCTTTAAGCTCTGGGGCCGGGATTGAAATCCAGCCTAAATTGCCAGGAGGAAAGACTCCTCTTTCTTCACTGGCTATAAGGGTCCTACATGAATGGGATTTGAAGCAGTCTAAACTCAGCTCCTAGCAGGTATGAATACACACAACAGGGCTGCCCACAAATTGACCATTATCCTCCATTTTCCACGACAGCACAGCCACTAGTGCTTAACTGCATGATAAACAAGTTATTAATATGGATTTAGAAACAGATCCCAGTATTTAAAGTTTTTTTTTTATGTATCTCTACTTTGATTAGTATGTTATCACATTATTCAACAAATAAATATATCCAGAATAAACAGTGTCTGCTCAGTTTCCTCTTTCATATCAAACACTTCTTTTCCCTTTGCCAATTCTTAACTTCCTATAAAGCCAGGGTTCGTCCAAAACGGAACATTGTACAGCTCCCATATTTGCCGGATAGGTGGGGCAGAGGGGGTTTGGAGAGAGGGGCTGGAAACGAGGTTCTTCCTGTACCTCTCTTGCATTGGTGGACAGGGTACAAGAAAAGATCTGCCAACCAATAGGCGATTCCTCTCTCACTGCCAGCCACCGTCAATCATAACCTTATCTCTCTCGGTCAGTGTTGCTCTGAGCTCTCCTGTCTTGTTCCTCAATCTCTAAATATGCCGCCCAGCTGCACACTCTTCCTCCTCTCTGTATTGGAACCAAGACTCTTATTTTAACTCATTCCTTCCCATGACCACAAACCTGTGGGACCCCTCACGTCCTTCAGTCCTCTGGCTTTTACAATCCAGACTCATATCAACTAACCACAACTTCTGAATTTAGTTTGCCTTTTCTCCTGCTGTTTTCTAACTTGGTGCAGTCCTGCACTGTGGTCCTTTGTCCTTTAACTCGGTTTCTCAATAAAAGAATGCTTTCTGCAAACACTGTTGTTCCCACATTTGTTTTTCAAATGTAGGAGCGCAGGACCTGTTGAAAAACATTCGCTTTAGATCCATCCGTATGTGCGCTTTACAGACTGACCTCATTTATCGCCCAAAACCCAAGAGGAAGTCAGACTTCAGGCTACACAAATCATCCCTTCCTGAACATGACCAGCATGGTTAGCACGAGGAAGAACTTGTTTAGAAAGGTGGCCTTGTTTAGTTCGACCTTTGTGCTACACTTTTTTTTATTGTTTGACAATGACAAAGCATTGTAGTTTTTTTTTTAAAACTACTTGTCATGTATGTAATCTTTATGTAACAACACTGCAATACTGTATATATGTAAGAAATGCACACCTTGACCACAGGGGATGAACTTGTGGGAGACAATCCTCACCTGGTCATTCAGGTATATAAAAGGGAGGTCGCACGCAGGGTCATCACTTCTTGGTCCTGTGAATAAAGGTTCAGGTCATGGAGTGACCTTGTCCATAGAATGTGCCTCGTGTGGATTTGTGGTATTGTGTAAGGACTTTACATTGGCAACAAGAAACGGGAATCAATGACCCACGAGAATGGCCACCGGCAGCACAGATGAACGGTTGGTGAGGACTGGGACGATTTCATTGAGAGGCTCCAGCAGAGTTTTGTCACGAAGGACTGGCTGGGAGACGCAGCGGCCGACAAGCGAAGGGCTCATCTGCTGACCAGACTTACGCGCTCATGAAAGACCTGCTCACACCCAAGAAGCCGGCGGACAAAAGCTCAGCAAACTAATCGGTGAGCACCTCAAACCGGCGAGCAGCATACACATGGCCTGACACAGATTCTATACCCACCGACGTCGGGAAGGACAGAGCATACCGGATTTCGTTGCTGACCTCCGGCGCTTGGCCAGCCTCTAAGTTCACAGACGCCTGCAGGGGGGAGATGCTAAGGGATTTCTTTATTGAGGGCATCGGTCATGCTGGGATTTTCAGAAAGCTAATTGAGACCAAGGACTTGACCTTGGAAGCGGCAGCGTTGCTGGCTCAGACTTTTATGGCGGGGGAGGAGGAAACCAAAATATACGCGCGCAATTCTGCCTCCAAATGGATCAGGGAGTCAATATCATAAACACGACACAGAGCCCCACAGGAAGGCAAGGACAGCTTGTTGTAGGAGGTAGGCACCTTTAGAATATACCAGAATACTAGGCATTAGGCACCTGCTAGATATATCTAAACGCATATAAGTTCAAAGTGGCCACACATAAAATGGCTGCCCAGGCATGGTAGTCAAGCTGTGAACTGTTGAATGTTCAATGACCGAGCAATAACCCTGTGAGGCCCACTATAGGAATGCCTTGGATGCAGGATAAGAATAATGAGGAGAGAACCCATCTCCCGTATTCAAGGCCATAAACCAATTAATTCCCCAGGAAGAAAGAACTAGTGAGAGAACCTATCTCCTATTGTAAAGTCATCAATCAGCCCAAGCTGACAAGAGACGAACACATGCTTCCCGAGACACTAGGGGAATTCTATTGGGTTAAAAGAACCTATATGTAATCTATAATCGTTGTGATTGGCTTGTGTCCAGCCGTGATGGGCTGTGTAACTGTAGTAAACTGTTTGTAACTGTTGTGAAACATATAAAAGTGAATGTAACCCTTTGTTCTGTGGAGAGAAGCCTGGACTCAGTCTTGTGATTTCCTCCCCGCTAAGCGTAATAAAGGCCGCATCAGCATTGGAACCGACTCTGAGTGTTGAGTGATTCTTCTGAGAAAACACTAACGCTAACACAGCTCGAGACACCCCAGGCAGCAATAGACCCAAGAATAAGTCTCCAACAGAGACAATGGCAGGCTGCACGGACATTTACGCCCTCCCAGTGGACAATGCGGCCCGGGATGGGGCCATTGACACCCACTAACAGGGTGCTCAAGAGCAGTCAAAGGGACAATCAGCGAGGAATGCCTAGTAACAGCTCTTTTGTTCACAACAATGGGAATCTCAGTTCATGCTGGAGGTGTGGGGGCAGACATGCTGCCAGGACTTGCAGGTTTCAACAGTTCGTCTGCAGAAGTTGTAACCTCAGTGGCCATTTAGCCAGAATGTGCAGGAAGCCTGCGACCAGGCTAATTTACGAGGCAGATGAACCAGAAGAGGGGTCTGTGAGGCAGGACGACGCTTGGAGCAAATCAATGGACGCTGAAGTTCAGCGGGTTCATGTGGCAAACATTCACAGCTCATATACCAAAACGCCACCCATGATGATGAAAGTCCTTTTAAACGGCATCCCTGTACTTATGGAGCTGGACACGGGGGCCAGCCAGTCACTCATGAGTGTTCAACAATTCGAAAAGCTGTGGCCACTCAAAGCCAGCAGACCCAAACTAGAACGCATTGAGACGCAATTATGGACGTACACCAAAGAAATCATTCCAGTGCTAGGCAGTGCAATGTTGGCGGGCACACACAATGGATCGGTGAACCGGCTGCCGCTCTGGATTGTCCCAGGCAATGGTCCCACACTGTTGGGGAGGAGCTGGTTAGCTGGGAGGAGCTGGTTAGCCGAGATGAACTGGAAATGGGGGGATATGCACGCCATGTCATCTGTGGAGCGAAGTTCATGCTCACAGGTCCTACAGCAATTTGAATCACTATTTCAACCTGGCGTCAGGACGTTCAAAGGTACCAAAGTAGTGATACACATCATCCCAGACGCCAGATCAGTGCACCGCAAAGCCAGTGCTGTGCCGTATGTGATGTGGGAGAAAATTGAAAGCAAGTTGGACCGGTTGCTGAGAGAGGGCATCATCTCGCCCGTTGAATTCAGCGACTGGGCGAGCCCCATCGTTCCCGTCCTAAAAGCGGATGGCTCGGTCAGGATCTGTGGCGACTACAAGGCCACTATCAACCAGGTGTCCCTACAAGACCAATACCCGCTCCCGAGAGCAGTGGACCTTTCTGCCATGCTGGCAGGCGGCAAGCTGTTCACCAAGTTGGACCTCACTTCAGCCTATATGACCCAAGAACTAGCCGACGAATCTAAACTACTGACCACCATCACCACGCACAAGGGACTGTTTGTTTACAACAGGCGTCCGTTTGGCATTCGATCAGCGACCGTGATTTTTCAAAGAAACATGGAAAGTCTGCTTAAATCCATTCCGGGAACGATCGTATTTCAGGACGACATCCTCATCACCGGTCGTGACACCGAGGAACACCTCCACAACCTGGAGGTGGTGCTACGCCGACTGGACCGGGTAGGCCTGCGACTCAAGAAGTCTAAATGTGCGTTTTTGGCTCCTGAGGTTGAGCTCCTGGGCAGGAGGGTTGCTGCAGATGGGATTCAGCCCACCGAATCCAAAACGGAGGCAATTCTACGAGCGCCCAGGCCCTGCAACACATCGGAGTTGCGTTCATTTCTGAGACTCTTGAACTATTTCGGGAACTTTCTGCCGAACTTAAGCACATTGTTGGAGCCCGCTACACGTGCTCCTGCGTAAGGGTTGCGATTGGTTTTGGGGGGACTGTCAGGAACGGGCTTTCAACTGGGCGCGGAACCTACTTTGTTCAAATAAGTTGTTGACCCTGTACGACCCCCGTAAGAAATTGGTTGTGACGTGTGATGCATCGTCCTATGGGGTTGGGTGTGTATTGCAGCAGGGTAACGCTGAGGGCCAACTACAACCTGTGGCTTATGCCTCCAGGTCGCTCTCTCAAGCTGAACGGGGATATGGGATGGTTGAGAAGGATGCACCCGCATGTGTCTAACGGGTTAAAAAGATGCATCAGTACCTTTTTGGCAGGAGGTTCGAATTAGAAACGGACCACAAGCTGCTAACATCCCTGTTGTCAGACAGCAAGGCTGTCAATGCCAACGCATCAGCTTGCATACAGCGATGGGCTCTCACGCTAGCCTTTGACAGCGCAGGCTCCCCCATCACAGCCCGCCAGATCAAAATCTGGACCAAGAGAGATCCCCTCCTATCCTTGATTAAGAAATGTGTCCTGACTGGGGATTGGGCCCCCGCACACGGAGCATGCCCTGAGGAGGTCAGACCGTTCCACAGACAGATGGGTGAGCTCTCCATCCAAGCCGACTGCCTACTATGGGGCAGCCGGGTAGTCATGCCCCAGAAGGGCAGGGAAGCATTCATCAGGGAACTCCACAGCGAGTACCCAGGCATCGTGCTGATGAGGGTCATTGCCCGGTCACATGTGTGGTGGCCAGGAATTGATTCAGACCTGGAACACTGTTCGCAGGTGCACAACGTGTGCCCAGCTGGGCAATGCCCCCAGGGAGGCCCCGCTCAGCCATGGTCACGCATTCACGTAGACTACGCGGGCCCGTTCATGGGAAAAATGTTTCTCGTTGTGGTTGATGCGTACTCAAAATGGATCGAGTGCATCATTTTGAATTCGTGCACGACATCCACCACTGTGGAGAGTCTGTGCCTGGTCTTTGCGACCCACGGCTTGCCGGACATCCTCGTTAGTGATAATGGCTCATGTTTCACAAGCTACGAATTCCGGGAGTTCATGTCGGGTAATGGCATTAACCATGTCAGGGCAGCACCGTTCAAGCCGGCCTCCAATGGCCAGGCGGAATGTGCGGTCCAAATCATAAAACAAGGCATGCTCCGGGTTCAAGGACCCTCCCTTCAATGCCGGCTATCGTGCCTCCTGCTGGCCTATAGGTCCCGACCGCACTCGCTCACGGGGGTCCCGCCCGCGGAGCTACTCATGAAATGAACACTCAAAACTCGGCTGTCCCTCATTCATCCAGTCCTGTCCGACATTGTTGAGGGCAAGCGCCAGTCCCAAAACGAGTACCATGACCGAAATTCAAGGGGGAAATGTATAGAAATGAATGATCCTGTATTTGTTCTCAAATCACACTTTGGGGCCCAAATGGCTTGAGGGTACTGTATTAGACAAAGAGGGGAATAGGGTCATAGTGGTTAAACTTAGCAGATATGCCGCAAACATCTGGACCAAGTAAAAAAAAAAGGTTCAGCATGGACACTGAGGAACCTGAGGAAGATCATGAGATGGTATTCACACCACCGCCAGTGAACGAGCAACAAGAACATTCAGCAGCATGCACAGTCCCTGCGGTCAGCCCAGACAGGCCGGAATCACCACAGGTGACAGACGCATACCAAGGCTCAACAACCAGAGCACCAACTGCAGCGCTCCACGAGAGAGCGCAGACCACCCGATAGACTTAACCTATGATCCCAATAAGATGTTGAGGGGGAGGTGATGTCATGTATGTAACCTTTATGTAACAACACTGCAATACTGTATTATACGTAAGAAATGGACACCTTGACCACAGGTGGTGAACTTGTGGGAGACACTCCTCACCTGGTCATCCAGGTATATAAAAGGGAGGTCCCACACAGGGTCATCACTTCTTGGTCCTGTGAATAAAGGTTCAGGTCATGGAGTGACCTTGTCCATAGAACGTGCCTCGTGTGGATTTGTGGTATTGTGTAAGGACTTAACACGACTGAAACATCAGGCACATGGATGTTAGGCGACAACAGAATCAGGCTCGACATCCATAGTTGAATAACCCACTGATGCTCACGGTCGAAGTGCAGGCATAATGGCCATCTGGGTGAGGTGCTGGAGGGCACCATGTGCCCATGGAACTGAAGCCCAGCAAAGGTGGCAATTTCGGGAGGGGAGAAGGAGGGATGGACGAACCCAGTTTCCTTAGCTTATCAAAAAAATATGTTGTGATGTTATCAAAGTCAGGAGACTTGTTGGCAAGTTCTGAAAATTGGTCATTTCAATGGCTGTGTGTGTTTTATAAGCTATTAATAAATCCTAGAAACAAGTTCATTAAAGCAAGGGTCAGATTTTTGTCTGTGGTCAGTGTTAGTCAGGTTTTTCTGGTTTGAAGTGACACATCACATAACAAGGTGGGAAATTCCAGAGTTAGTTCTTGATTTTGAGGTTTGTCATTAAAAGCATTTTCAGTACAAAACTAGTCAAAATGTCTGCTGGGCTGAAATCAGAATTTATCCTAGTTAGCTAACACAGAAAGAAACAAAAGCAATAGCTATGTCGAAACAGGGCAAGCATGTTCTTGGTGAAAGGCACTTTATGAGAGCCTCCCTACCATCAACACAACAGTGTACACACAGACACGAACAAGCTAGTAAGAGATGAAGGGGTTGTCTTATGAAGAAAGGTTGAGCCTGTACTCACTGGAGTTTAGAAGAATGGGAGGTGATCTTATTGAAACATACAAGATTCTGAGGGGGCTTGACAGGGTAGATGCAGAGAGGATGTTTCCCCTCGTGGGGAATCTAGAACTAGAGGGCAGTTTCAGAATAAGGGGTCACCCATTTAAAACTGAGATGAGGAGGAATTTCTTCTCTGAGGGCTGTAAATCTGTGGAATTCACTGTCCCAGAGCTGTGGAGAGTCATTGAATATATTTAAGGTGGAGATAGACAGATTTTTGAATGATAAGGGAGTCAAGGGTCATGGGGAGTGGGCAGGGAAGTGGAGTTGAGGTCAAGATCAGATCAGCCATGATCTTATTGAATGGCAGATCAGGCTCGAGGGGCCAAATGGCCTACTCCTGCTCCTATTTCTTATGTTCCAAGACCACCTATCAGCTCTCACTGTTCTACATACAATTCTCTGAAAATGTTCCCTTTCAGTAGTGTTTTTCCCCCACCTCTCTGTCCTGTCGGTGTTGGCTCCTTGTTGGGGTACAAGCTCCACGGACACCAGTTGCCCTTCCATACCTTACCCAAGTGGCCATTATTGACGCATTTCCCTAAACAGAGAAACTCTTGTGGGCTATTCAACCACAAGGTCACTGCAGCTGACCCTGATCCTATCCTCCCCTCAACAATGTCCACTTTCCAGCAGGGATCAATGGATAGTGACCAGGAGCAGGAACACGGGACAATTTTCCCATCCCTAACCAGAGCACCAAGGCCATTTGTAGCACCCCTACCACTGCCTGTCTGGGATCAACTAACAGCACAGACAGGACTTTCCTGGGTCATTTTTTTTTTAAATACACTACTGTGAAGTACTTTGGGATGTTTTTCTACATTACAGGCGCTTTATAAATGCAAGTTGTTGTCTACATGGCTCAGGTATTCACTGGATAAATATGCCGAGCCATTGGAGGAACTCTCATGCATATTTCACTTGGATAATAGAGAAGTAATCGACACTTCCAACCACAAACCAGACCAATGAAAAGTTACATCTTATTTAAGAAATGGTTTACTGAATGCTGCTTACCACATTTAGGAATAACTTTCAGACATCCCTCCACTACCTCCACATTTTTTAAATGGAGGTAAAGCAGCCCATATACACACACACACAACCAAATATGTGCCTATGAAGGGGCACAAGTCAATGAGAAGTCTCACACGCACAATACCTACACTGTTCCACCTCCATGTGTCAGCTGTGGCTCAGTGGGTAGCACACACACCTCCAAGTCGGAAGGTTGTGGGTTCCAAGTCCCACCAGGGAATTGAGCACATAAATCTAGGCTGTCACACCAGCGCAGTGCTGAGGGAGTGCTGCATTGTCAGAGATGCCATCTTTCGGATGAGACATTAAACCGAGGTTCTGTTTGCTCTCTCAGATGGACGTAAAAGATCCCACAGCACTATTTCAAAGAAGAGCAGTGAGTTCTCCCCTGTGTCCTGGCCAATATTTATCCCTCAATCAACATAAAAACAGATTATCTGGTCATTCTGCTTCTCTTATCACTATCACATTGCTGTTTGTGGGAATTTGCTGTGCGGGAATTTGCTGTGCGCAAGTTGGCTGCCGCGTTTCCCACATTACAACAGTGACTACACTTCGAAAGGTGCTATATAAATGCAAGTCTTTCTTTTTCGCTCTCCTCTTTGAAGACCCACCTTAAAACTCATCACTTTGCTCATCCTCCTGATAGCTTTTCGGCAGTGTCCATTTTTTTATAATTACGCTTCTGTGAAACGCCTTGTGATGTCAACGGTGCTGAAGGATTGCAAGTTGTTGAAAGTTTTAACTTTTGTGGGTAGTTTAAGTGAAGCTGTGAGAAGTAGCCAAACTACTGTACACTTCAATATATAACAATGTAAGGAGTGTGCCACACACACACTCAGGCAAGACACATATTCATGAAGTTAGCCAAGATACCACATAACAGTGGCAGCCAATCTGCTCCTATAGTGTTGCACTCAAAATGTCGCTGACAAAACTCTTAATTATTAGCTGCTAAACCAGACTTTCCACTAATACAACCAAATAACCTAGTACCGCTAACAATTAAACAATGCATTCTGATGGCACTCCTCTGTAAACTATTTTAACAGAGGTGTTATTGAGAATAAACAAATTAATACTTGCGTTAAAATAACAGGCAGATTAACATCATATAAATAAGTTAAGACAAATCTCCGGGACTTGATGATTTCCACCCCAGGAAGAAACAGGTGAAGAAATTGCAGGTGCGTTAAGTCAAAATTTTCCACAACTCTCTAAATTCTGCATTTGGATTGGAAAACTGCAAATGGATACAGTACAAGAGAAATTTGAGACATGACATATGGTGAGTGGGAGGAAAATGGTGACCTTGCCAAAACGCTCCACCACTGGGAGTTTCCTCGCCTCATGTCAGAGTCTGTTGCAGACGAATTGATAGAGACTTTGATTGCCATGGTTAATCAACAACCCTATTTATTGCTATATACCAGGATGGTACACGGCGAACGAGATGGACCTGGGTCTTTTTTCGTGTAGCAATTCCAAAATTCCATTATTTAAGAAAGGGAAACTAGGAAACTACAGACCCGTCAGTTTATCAGTAGTGGGGAAGTTACTGGAATCCATCATCGGGGTCACAGTGACTGAGCACTTGGACAAGTATGAGCTAATCAAAGAGAGTCTGCATAGATTTGTGAAGGGTAGGTCATGTCTGACCAATCGAATTGAAATTTTTGAACAGGTCATCATCATCATCATCATCATAGGCAGTCCCTCGAAATCGAGGAAGACTTGCTTCCACTCTAAAAATGAGTTCTTGGGTGACTGAACAGTCAAATACGGGAACAACAGTCCCTGTCACAGGTGGGACAGGTTTGCCGCACGCTCCTTCCGCTGCCTGCGCTTGGTTTCTGCATGCTCTCGCCGACGAGACTAGAGGTGCTCAGCGCCCTCCCGGATGCACTTCCTCCACTTAGGATGGTCTTTGGTCAGGGACTCCCAGGTATCGGTGGGGATGTTGCATTTTATCAAGGAGGCTTTGAGAGTGTCCTTGAAACGTTTCCTCTGCCCACCTTGGGCTCGCTTGCCGTGTAGGAGTTCCCAGTAGAACGTTTGTTTTAGGAGTCTTGTGTCAAGCATGCGAACAATGTGGCCTGCCCAGCGGAGCTGGTCGAGTGTGGTCAGTGCTTCGATGCTGGGGATGTTGGCCTGGTTGAGGACGCCAACGTTGGTGCGGCTGCCCTCCCAGGGGATTTGCAGGATCTTGCGGAGACATCGCTGGTGATATTTCTCCAGCGATTTGAGGTGTCTACAGTATATGGTCCACATCTCTCAGCCAAACAGGAGGGCGGGTATCACAGAAACATAGAAAATAGGTGCAGGAGCAGGCCATTCGGCCCCTCGAGCCTGCACCACCATTCAATAAGATCATGGCTGATCATTCACCTCAGTACCCCTTTCCTGCTTTCTCTCCATACCCCTTGATCCCTTTAGCCATAAGGGCCATATACAACTCCCTCTTGAATATATCCAATGAACTGACATCAACAACTCTCTGCGGGAGGGAATTCCACAGGTTAACAACTCTCTGAGTGAAGAAGTTTATCCTCATCTCAGTCCTAAATGGCTTACCCCTTATCCTTGTTCTGGACTTCCCCAACATCGGGAACATTCTTCCTACATCTAACCTGTCCAGTCCCATCAGAATGTTATATGTTTCTATGAGATACCCTCTCATCCTTTTAAACTCCAGTGAATAAAAGCCCAGTCAATCCAGTCACTCCTCATATCAGTCCAGCCATCCCGGGAATCAGTCTGGTGAACCTTCGCTGCACTCCCTAAATAGCAAGAACATCCTTCCTCAGGTTAGGAGACCAAAACTGAACACAATATTCCAGGTGAGGCCTCACCAAGGCCCTGTACAACTGCAGTAAGACCTGCTCCTATACTCAAAACCCCAAGCTATGAAGGCCGACATACCATTTGCCTTCTTCACCGCCTGCATGCCAACTTTCAATGACTAATGTACCATGACACCCAGGTCTCATTGCACCTCCCTTTTTCCTAATCTGCCGCCATTCAGATAATATTCTGCCTTCGTGTTTTTGCCCCCAAAGTGGATAACCTCACATTTATCCACATTGTACTGCATCTGCCATGCATTTGCCCATGCATTGGACCTAACCTGTCCAAGTCACCCTGCAGAATCTTGGCGTCCTCCTCACAGCTCACACCGCCACCCAGTTTAGTGTCATAGAAACGTAGAAAATAGGTGCAGGAGTAGGCCATTCGGCCCTTCGAGCCTGCACCGCCATTCAATGAGTTCATGTCTGAACATGCAACTTCAGTACCCCATTCCTGCTTTCTCGCCATACCGCTTCATCCCCCTAGTAGTAAGGACTACATCTAACTCCTTTTTGAATATATTTAGTGAATTGGCCTCAACAACTTTCTGTGGTAGAGAATTCCACAGGTTCACCACTCTCTGGGTGAAGAAGTTTCTCCTCATCTCAGTCCTAAATGGCTTACCCATTATCCTTAGACTATGACCCCTGCTTCTGGACTTCCCCAACATTGGGAACATTCTTCCTGCATCTAACCTGTCTAAACCCATCAGAATTTTAAACGTTTCTATGAGATCCCCTCTCATTCTTCTGAACTCCAGTGAATACAAGCCCAGTTGATCCAGTCTTTCTTGATATGTCAGTCCCGCCATCCCGGGAATCAGTCTGGTGAACCTTCGCTGCACTCCCTCAATAGCAAGAATATCCTTCCTCAAGTTAGACGACCAAAACTGTACATAATACTCCAGGTGTGGCCTCACCAAGGCCCTGTACAACTGTAGTAACACCTCCCTGCCCCTGTACTCAAATCCCCTCGCTATGAAGGCCAACATGCCATTTGCCTTCTTCACCACCTGCTGTGCCTGCATGCCAACCTTCAATGACTGATGTACCATGACACCCAGGTCTCGTTGCACCTCCCCTTTTCCTAATCTGTCGCCATTCAGATAATAGTCTGTCTCGCTGTTTTTACCAGCAAAGTGGATAATCTCACATTTATCCACATTATACTTCATCTGCCATGCATTTGCCCACTCACCTAACCTATCCAAGTCACTCTGCAGCCTCATAGTATCCTCCTCGCAGCTCACACTGCCACCCAACTTAGTGTCATTTGCAAATTTGGAGATACTACATTTAATCCCCTCGTCTAAATCATTAAAGTACAATGGAAACATCTGGGGCCCCAGCACAGAACCTTGCGGTACCCCACTAGTCACTGTCTGCCATTCTGAAAAGTACCCATTTACTCCTACTCTTTGCTTCCTGTCTGACAACCAGTTCTCAATCCACGTCAGCACACTACCCCCAATCCCATGTGCTTTAACTTTGCACATTAATCTCTTGTGTGGGACCTTGTCGAAAGCCTTCTGAAAGTCCAAATACACTACATCAACTGGTTCTCCCTTGTCCACTCTACTGGAAACATCCTCAAAAAATTCCAGAAGATTTGTCAAGCATGATTTCCCTTTCACAAATCCATGCTGACTTGGACCTATCATGTCACCTCTTTCCAAATGCGCTACTATGACATCCTTAATAATTGATTCCATCATTTTACCCACTACCGATGTCAGGCTGACCGGTCTATAATTCCCTGTTTTCTCTCTCCTTCCTTTTTTAAAAAGTGGGGTTACATTGGCTACCCTCCACTCGATAGGAACTGATCCAGAGTCTATGGAATGTTGGAAAATGACTGTCAATGCATCAGCTATTTCCAAGGCCACCTCCTTAAGTACTCTGAGATGCAGTCCATCAGGCCCTGGGGATTTATCGGCCTTCAATCCCATCAATTTCCCCAACACAATTTCCCGACTAATCAGGATTTCCCTCAGTTCCTCCTTCTTACTAGACTCTGACCCCTTTTATATCCGGAAGGTTGTTTGTGTCCTCCTTAGTGAATACCGAACCAAAGTACTTGTTCAACTGGTCTGCCATTTCTTTGTTCCCCGTTATGACTTCCCCTGATTCTGACTGCAGGGGACCTACATTTGTCTTTACTAACCTTTTTCTCTTTACATATCTATAGAAGCTTTTGCAGTCCGTCTTAATGCTCCCGGCAAGCTTCCTCTCGTACTCTATTTTCCCTGCCCTAATCAAACCCTTTGTCCTCCTCTGCTGAGTTCTAAATTTCTCCCAGTCCCCGGGTTCGTTGCTATTTCTGACCAATTTGTATGCCACTTCCTTGGCTTTAATACTATCCCTGATTTCCCTTGATAGCCACGGTTGAGCCACCTTCCCTTTTTTATTTTTACGCCAGACAGGGATGTACAACTGTTGTAGTTCATCCATGCGGTCCCTAAATGTCTGCCATTGCCCATCCACTGTCAACCCCTTAAGTATAATTCGCCAATCTATCCTAGCCAATTCACGCCTCCTACCTTCAAAGTTACCCTTCTTTAAGTTCTGGACCATGGTCTCTGAATTAACTGTTTCATTCTCCATCCTAATGTAGAATTCCACCATATTATGGTCACTCTTCCCCAAGGGGCCTCGCACAATGAGATTGCTAATTAATGCTCTCTCATTACACCAGTCTAAGGTGACCTCCCCCCTAGTTGGTTCCTCGACATATTGGTCTAGAAAACCATCCCTTATGCACTCCAGGAAATCCTCCTCCACCATATTGCTTCCAGTTTGGTTAGCCCAATCTATGTGCATATTAAAGTCACCCATTATAACTGCTGCACCTTTATTGCATGCACCCCTAATTTCCTGTTTGACGCCCTCCCCAACATCACTACTACTGTTTGGAAATCTGTACACAACTCCCACTAACGTTTTTTGCCCTTTGGTGTTCTGCAGCTCTACCCATATAGATTCCACATCATCCAAGCTAATGTCCTTCCTAACTATTGCATTAATCTCCTCTTTAACCAGCAATGCTACCCCACCTCCTTTTCCTTTTATTCTATCCTTCCTGAATGTTGAATACCCTTGGATGTTGAGTTCCCAGCCCTGATCATCCTGGAGCCACGTCTCTGTAATCCCAATCACATCATATCTGTTAACATCTATTTGCACAGTTAATTCATCCACCTTATTGCGGATACTCCTTGCATTAAGACACAAAGCCTTCAGGCTTGTTTTTTTAAACACCCTGTGTCCTTTTAGAATGATGATGTACTGTGGCCCTTTTTGTTTCTTGCCTTTGTTTACTCAGCCTTCCACTGTTGCTTTTTACCTTTCTACCATCTGTTTCTGACTCCATATTACTTCGCCCTGTCTCGCTGCATAGGTTCCCATCCCCCTGCCATATTAGTTTAAACACTCCCAAACTGCATTAGCAAATGTTACCCCTAGGACATCAGTTCCAGTCCTGCTCAAGTGCAGACTGTCCCTTTTGTACAGGTCCAACTTCCCCCAGAACTGGTTCCAATGTCCCAGCAATTTGAATCACTCCCTCTTGCACCACTGCTCAAGCCATGTATTTATTCTAACTATCCTGCTCCCTCTACTCTGATTAGCACGTGGCATTGGTAGTAATGCAGAGATTACTACCTTTGAGGTCCTACTTTTTAATCTGCAAACTTGGAGATATCACACTCAATTCCTTCATCCAAATCATTGATGTATATTGTAAATAGCTGAGGTTCCAGCACTGAGCCCTGCGGCACCCCACTAGTCACTGCCTGCCATTCTGAAAAGGACCTGTTTATCCCAACTCTCTGCCAACCAGTTCTTTATCCAGGTCAGTACATTACCCCCAATACCATGTGCTTTAATTTTGCACACCAATCTCATGTGGGACCTTGTCAAAAGCCTTTTGAAAGTCCAAATACGCCACATCCACTGGTTTTCCCTTGTCCACTCTGCTAGTTACACCCTCAAAAAATTCCCGAATATTTGTCAAGCATGATTTCCCTTTCATAAATCCATGTTGACTTGGACCGATCCTGTCACTGCTTTCCAAATGCGCTGTTATTTCAGCTTTAATAATTGATTCCAACATTTTCCCCACTACTGATGTCAGGCTAACCAGTCTATAATTACCCGTTTTCTCTCTCCCTCCTTTTTTAAAAAGTGGTGTTACATTAGCTACCCTCCAGTCCATAGGAACTGATCCAGAATCGATAGACTGTTGGAAACTGATCACCAATGCATCCACTATTTCTAGGGCTACTTCCTTAAGTACTCTGGGATGCAGACTATCAGGCCCCGGGGATTTATCGGCCTTCAATCTCATCAATTTCCCTAACACAATTTCCCGCCCAATAAGGATATCCTTCAGTTCCTCCTTCTCACTAGACCCTCGGTCCCCTAGTACTTCCGGAAGGTTATTTGTGTCTTCCTTTGTGAAGACAGAACCAAAGTATCTGTTCAACTGGTCTGCCATTTCTTTGTTCCCCATTATAAATTCACCTGACTCTGACTGCAAGGGACCTACGTCTGTCTTCACTAATCTTTTTTCTTCACATATCTATAGAAGCTTTTGCAGGCGAAGGATGGTGACGAACGGATCAGTCTCTGAATGTGCGCAGATGGTGACGAACTTTTGGGGGCAGTCGAAACGGAGGACGCTCCGTGGTGGATCGCGGAGCATCTATGGCTCTTGCCAATATGGACTACAGCCCCGTAGACCAGGAGCTTGGTGCCAGATTTGAGGGCCTGATCTTCAAACACACTTTTCCTCAGGCGGCCGAAGGCTGCACTGGCGGCGGTGTTGAATCTTGTCGTCGATGTCTGCCCTGGTTAATAATAGGCTCCCAAGCTATGGAAGGAGGTCCACGTTGTCCAGGGCTGTGCCGTGGATCTTGATGACCGGGGGGCGGAGTTAGTGCTGTGTGGCGGGGTCAGGCTGGTGAAGGACCTTTGTCTTACGGATGTTTAGTGTAAGGCCCATGCTTTCGTACGCCTCACTGAAGATGTTGACTATGACTTGGAGTTCAGTCTCTGAATGTGCGCAGATGTATGCATCGTCCGCGTACTGTAACTCGACGACAGAGGATGGGATGGTCTTGCATCTGGCCTGGAGACATGAAGGTTGAACAGTTTCCCACTGGTTCTGTAGTTTAGTTCCACTCCAGCGGTGAGCTTGTTGAGTGTGAGGTGGAGCACTGCAGCAAGGAAGATTGAGAAGAGGGTTGGCGCGATGACGCAGCCCTGCTTGACCCCGGTCCAGATGTGGACTGGGTCCGTAATGGATCCGTTGGTCAGGCTAACGGCTTGCATGTCGTCGTGGAGCAAGCGGAGGATGGTGACGAACTTTTGGGGGCAGTCGAAACAGAGGAGGACGCTCCATAGAACAGGTCACTGGCGGTGGATCGCGGAGCGTCTATGGCTGTTGCCAATATGGACTTCAAGAAGGCATTTGATAAGGTTCCGCACAAGAGATTATGGGGAAAAATGAAAGTGCTTGGGAATGGAGGTAACCTTGTGACATGGGTTGGTAATTGGATCAGAGATAGCAGACAGAGGGACCAATTTACACTTAGGAAATTCAGCATTAGCTGGGTGGTAAGGGCCTAAAAATGGGGCCAGTAGCCTTACTGTGCCGTTAACTCAGACGATCGGACTGCTGTAACTTTGACAGGGGCTGACTGCTGAAGCGTCTGCCTGGAACAAGCGATCGACTCTTTTCCATGCATGTTGGGGTCCTAATGACATAGCTAGGACTTCAATTGCAATTTTAAGGATCACATGAGCAGAGTTTGCGACATGAACACTTCACTCACGTGTACTGGTGTTCCAATCATCGCGCTGGCTCCACAAAAAAAAATACAGCAGCTGCCGGCCTGGCATCGTCCTGCCTCTGCATTGCATCCCCTCCCTCCCTCCAAGCGCCGACCCATGGACTGCTGCCAGCATTCCTGAGGCCAAAGAGCGGCGGGCTACATCAGGACACTAAGTTGGTGGCACAGTAAATAGTGTAGATGGGAGCAGGAAGTTATAAAGGAACATTAATAGATTAAGTGAGTGGGCAAAACTGTGGCAGATGGAGTTTAGTGTGGGGGAGATACGAGGTCATCCACTTTGGACCCAAGAAAGATAGATCAGATGATTTTCTGAATGGTGAGAAGCTAAGAACTGTGGAGAATCAGAGAGATTTGGGTATCCATGCATAGAAATCACGAAAAGCTAGTGCACAAGTACAAAAAATAATTTAAAAGGCTTTTATCTCAAGAGGTAGGAATACAAAGGGGAGGTGATGCTTCAATTGTGTCGAGCCTTGGTCAAACCACATCTGGAGTAACTGCGTTCAGTTCTGGGCCCTGCCCCTCAGGAAGGACATACTGGCCTTGGAGGGGGGCAGCGCAGATTCACCAGAATGATACCGGGGCTAAATTACGAGAACAGGTTGCATAGACTAGGCTTGTATTCCCTCAAGTGTAGAAGATTAAGGGGTGATCGGATTGAGGTGTTTAAGATAATAAAAAGGGATTTAATTAGGTGGATACAGAGAAACTATTTCCTCTGGTGGGAAAATCCAGAACAAGTGGGCTCAATCTTAAAATTAGAGCCAGATGTTCAGAGGTGAAATCAAGCAGCACTTCTTCACACAAAGGGGAGTGGAAATCTGGAACTTTCTGCCCCAAAAGGCAGTAGATGCTGGGTGACAATTGAAATTTTTAAGACAGAGATCAATAGATTTTTGTTGGGTAAGGGAATTGAGGGATTTGGGGCAAAGGCAGGTAGATGGAGTTAAGACACAAATCGGCAGCCATGATCTAATTGAATGGCAGAGCAGGCTCGAGAGGCCGAATGGCCTATGTTCCTAAAACATTTAGCAACATTTCAGGGTGCTGAGCAGAATATTGGTGAGTCAGAGGCCATGCTGATCATCATAACTGGGAGCTTTTAAGCAACTTGCTTTGCTCAGCCTCAGTCACCAATGTGTTGGTCAGTGTTTAGATGCTGGTGAGCTAACCATACAGGCCTAGAAACGTCTTTGTGCCAGCTTGTTGACATGAACTGGGCACAAGGAACAAGCCCTGCACTAGAATGGGTAGGCCCGAGACCCACTCAACATTGGGCCTCAGACCTCATTTAAAACTAAAGCGGCAAGCTGAGGATGCATCCGGTCCCTTGAAGGACCACCGGTTAGATGGATATCTTAAACACAGCAGGCCTCACACCGGCTGTGTTCAAGGCAGCTCAATTTTTGAATAAGGTCCTGAAACAGCCATTAAGCCCTCTATTTGGATATGTATTAAAGAGACATAAACAATGGGGATCTGATATTTGCTATTCATTGCATTCAATTCAAATTTGGAAGCAGAAATGCACAGATTAACCATGAAAAACACACAATATATTCTTCATTACCAATCTCTGCCATTATGAATCCCAGGACATAAAGACTAATGGAAAATGGATCGAAGAGATGATTTGACTCTGATAACACATGCTCCCTTTCTTGTCTATGCTGTAGTATCATCGGTGTAAAATATCCAGGGGCCGAGAGGACATCATAAAGTGCAAGAGTGGACAAGCAGACAGTTTTTCCCTAATCAAATCAAATGATTATTGAGCAATGATATTCTACTCCATGAGCAGGATCTAGGGATACACAATTCATTCAAAGTAACAACATGGGTTAATAAGGCCATAAAAAAGCAAACAAAGCACTCGGGTTCATTTCCAGAGGGATAGAATTGAAAAGCAGAGAAGTTATGTTAAACTTATATAGAACCTTGGTTAGACCAGTTCAGGTCTCCATATTTTAAAAAGGATATAGAGGCACTGGAGAAGGTGCAAAAAGATTTACAAGAATTATACCAGAAGTGAGAGGTTATACCCATCAGGAAAGATTGAATAGGCTGGGCTCTTTTCTCTAGAAAAGGGAAGGCTGAGTGGTGACCTGATAGAGGTCTTTAAAATTATGAAGGAGTTTGATAGGGGTAGACGTAGAGAAGATGTTCCCACTTGTGGGGGAGACCAGAACTAGGGACCATAAATACAAGATAGTCACTAATAAATCCAACAGGGAATTCAGGAGAAACTTCTTTACCCAGAGAGTGGTGAGAATGTGGAACTCGCTGCCACAGGGAGTGGTTGAGGCGAATAGCACAGATGCATTTAAGGGGAAGCTAAATAAACACATGAGGGAGAAAGGAATAGAAGGTTATGCTGATAGAGGGAGATGAAGAGGGGTGGGTGGAGGCCCGTGTGGAGCATAAACACCAGCACGGATCAGTTGGCCCAAATGGCCAGTTTCTGTGCTGTAGATACGATGTAATTCCACCTAACATGAAAGTGAAATGTTATCATGTGACTGCAGGACTTATTTCACCAACTGATAAGAGAATAGTTCAGATACAGTACTTCATATTTTGTGTCATTGCAAAGTGGTTTCCACATTGCATTAGAAGTGAGGAAAGCTGAACTGGCATCAGTTTGCCATTCTGCATTGGGTCTGGGACCATCTCAGAGAGGTAGATTTGCACCAGCTGCAGCGGAACAACTTTTTAAATTTTAAAAATGGGCTGCAAGACTGCATTTTACCACCATGGTGGAAAAGGTGGGAAAAAGACAAGGAAAAAATAAACATAAGAATTAGGAGCAGGAGTAGGCCATACGGCCCCTCGAACCTGCTCCTCCATTCAATGAGATCATGGCTGATCTTCTACCTCAACTCCACTTTCCCACCCGATCCCCATATCCCTTGATTCGCCTAGAATCCAAAAATCTATTGAGTTCAGCCTTGAATATACTCAACGACTGAGCCTCCACAGCCCTCTGGGGTAAAGAATGCCAAAGATTCACCACCCGCTGAGTGAAGAAATTTCTTCTCATAAGAACATAAGAAATAGGAGCAGGATTAGGCCATTTGGCCCCTCGAGCCTGCTCCGCCATTCAATATCATGGCTGATCTGATCATGGACTCAGCTCCACTTCCCTGCCCGCTCCTCATAACCCCTTATCGCCGTCTATTTCTGTCTTAAATTTATTCAATGTCCCAGCTTCCACAGCTCTCTGAGGCAGCGAATTCCAGATTCACAACCCTGAGGAAAGAAATTTCTCCTCATCTCCGTTTTAAATGGGCGGTCCCTTATTCTAAGAACGTGCCCTCTAGTTCGAGTCTCCCCCATCAGTGGAAACATCCTCTCTGCATCCACCCTGTCAAGCCCCCTCATAATCTTATACATCGCAGACTCAAATGGCTGACCCCTTATCCTGAGACTGTGCCCCTTAGTTCTAGACTCTCCAGCCAGGGGGAAACATCCTCCCAGCATCTACCCTATCAAGCTCTCTAAGAATTTTATACATTTCAATGAGATCACCTCTCATTCTTCTAAACTCCAGAAATTATAGGCCCATTCTACTCAATCTCTCCTCATAGGACAATCCTCTCATCCCAGGAATAAATCTAATGAACCTTTGTTGCACCCCCTCTAAGGCAAGTATATCCTTCCTTAGGTAAGGAGACCAAAACTGTGCACAGGTGTGGTCTCACAAAAACCCAACATAATTGTAGCAAGACTTCCTTATGCTCCAATCCCCTTGCAATAAAGGCAAACATACCATTTGCCTTCCTAATTGCTTGCTGTATCTGCATGTTTACTTTCTGTGTTATGTGTACAAGGACCTCCAAATCCCTCTGCATACCAACATTTACCAGTCTTTCACCTTTTAAAAAATATTCTTCTTTTCTATTCTTCCTACCAAAGTGGATAATTTCACATTTCCCCACATTATACTCCACCTACCACCTTCTTGCCCACCTCACTTAACCCGTCTATATCCCTTTGCAGACACTTGGTCTTCTCCTCAGTTTACTTTCCAGCCGAGCTTTGTATAATCAGAAAACTTGGATACATTACACTCGGTATCCTCATCTAAGTCATTGATATAGATTGTAAATAGTTGGAGCGCAAGCACTTATCCTTGCAGCACTCCACTAGTTACAACCCGCCAACACGAAACTGGCCTGTTTATTCCTACTATTTATTTTCTGTCTGTTAGCCAATCTCCATTCTAAGTTAATATAATACAAGTAATAGATTATGCTACGCTTGTGAATTATAGTCAGGAATGACAGGAAGTGGTGTATTGAAACCACTATATACACAAGATGGGCTTTAATATATTCCAATCACATACAAATGAGATAAAGCTATTTAGGACATACTCTATTTTGCTGCTGCTCATAATAAACACAGCTCAGTACTTTTCATAGGGTCAGGCAGTCAGTAAGGAGTTAGAGTTGTAAATTCAATTCAGCAAAACTGAGTTAGTTATCAGATATTGTAATACTTTGTATTTCCAAGTTTGTTGTCATTATATGCAGCATGGATATTATAACACAGGTGATCGGATATTACATCTTGTTAGTATCGCAGCCAGGGTTGCAGTAGAGCTGCGACAATCAGCCTCAGTGCCTCAGGCTAGGAAGGGGAATATCAACCCAGGTTCCTGCTCCTGACTCTTGCTGGAAAGTGCATGCATGTAAACAATGGATGTGGGCAAGACAGAGTTCATCCATGATGCCTGTATAGTTGAACAACCAACTAACAGTTACTGTGTAAGTCAGTAGTGTTGCTGAATGATGGTAGCTGTATGTTAAGTAAATATACGTGTGTGAATACATTTACCTGTATTGTGTGAGTGTATGCAAGTCATTTTCTACTAAAATCAGTGCATGTGGCTAAAACGGTGTCACCATAGCCAGTGGTTACTCAGCAATTTCTATTGGACAACACTGGTCTAGGTTCACACATGAAGAATGGTGACTTGGGCAAGGGATTGGAGGACAGATGACCAGCACACATGGCACTGTACCCCAGTATTAGGCACCAGCTCGAGAGGGGAAACATTTGAAAGTAGAAAAATCCTTACACGATGCAAGAAAAAGATGTAATATATGACAAGCATTAGCAGTTTCTTTTTTGTCCTACAAGCACAATAATGAAAAACATTCCGTTTCTATAGAATCATAGAAGTTTACGGCACAGAAGGAGGCCGACAAAGAGCTATCCAGCCTAATCCCACTTTCCAGCTCTTGGTTACGGCACTTTAGTGCACATCCAAGTACTTTTTAAATGTGGTGAGGGTTTCTGCCTTTACCACCCTTTCAGGCAGTGAGTTCCAGACCCCCACCACCCTCTGGTTGAAAAAGGTTCTCCTCAACTCCTCTCTAATCCTTCGACTAATTACTTTAAACCTCTGACTCTCTTGATTATGCAATTCCTGGTGAACGAGGGGCCTACAAGCATGCTTTTGAAGTGCCCGTCAATACAACTGAAAAAAATCCACCCAGTTTATCGCCTCCTGTGTTTACTGGAGCCTCGACGCGACGATTGGTTAAACGTGACACTAAGTCCCGCGTTTGGCGAATTGTGATAGGTGACCATCATGATTGGCATTTAGCGCAACCAATCGGAACGGAAGATTGGCTCCATGAGTTGGGTGATCGATTGCAGCGCTTGTCCGATTGGCTCATCCATGAACATTTCTCCCTGCTTCGACTCGCCTCAACACAGTGAAGAAAGTTAAAAATAAAAACTCAGAAAAAAAGTTTGTTCATCAAAATATCGAAAAAATAAACAAGCATAACATAAATCCCTTGATTTAAACAAATCTTCAACCTTGAAGTTGTGTAACTATTTCTTAAATACGTTCATTTGTTCCTTTCTTCGAAACAAACTTTCAGAATTGCACTAAAGTTTCATTTTTAAAACAATGTTATATCATTTTTTTCACCGCAGTCCGCACCAAACAAGGGCTGTCAGGTTAAAAACTAGAATATAAATGTTTTTTCTTCTGTAACTTTCATCTTTTTTTACAAATAACTATTTAGATTCAGTAAAAGAAGTGAATTAAAAAGACTTGAAATAAACTTAATCACTTCAGTCAAAGTGAAAGTCGAATTCGAGCGACTCTGGTCCACTTACCTCACACCAAAGGCACAGGTGAATCCTTTTCCATTTAATTCCTGTATTTCGATATTCTACACTCGGAGACTTCTTAATTGATTAAAAGACAAGGTTTTCCTGCGCGCCTCACGATATATTTGTTATTTTGAGACAAAAAATGAAACTGTGGACGGCGCTGCCGCTCGGAGCTCGAGAGGTTTCCGCTTGTGTGGCACGAGATCCTCCCTGCGAAAAGAGTTTGTTTTCGCTTTTCTGGTGATTGGTTGAAAATCCAGCAGCAACACTGGACCACCACCCCCCCCCCCAAAACAAACAGTCCACAGCTGTCAACAGCAGGACAGTGGCAAAGACTCTGACCTAGAGCTGTCAACAATCTGTTGGCAAAGTTAAAAGACCAATACTTTTTAAAAGAAAGACTTGCTGCAGCGCCTCAAACCATCTTAGGACGTCCCAAAACGCCCAATCAATATACTTTGGCGTGCAGCAAACAAGGTTGCAATGTAGCAAACGCGGCAGCCAATTTGCACACAGCAAGATCCCACAAACATCAATGTGATCATGACCAGATAATCTGTTTTAGTGATGTTGATTGAGGGATAAATAGTGGCCTCAAGACACTGGGGAGAACGCCCCTCTGCTTCTTCAATTAATGCCAAGCGATCTTTTACTTCCATATTAGAGAGCAGACAGGACCTCAGTTCACCATCTCATCCAAAACACAGCCCCTCCAACAGTGTGGCCCTCCCTCAGTACCGCCCCTCCGACAGTGCGGCCCTCCCTCAGTACCGCCCCTCCGACAGTGCGGCCCTCCCTCAGTACCGCCCCTCCAACAGTGCGGTGCTCCCTCAGTACCACTCCTCCAACAGTGCGGTGCTCCCTCAACACTGACCCGCCGACAGTGCGGCACTCCCTCAGAACCTGTCCCTCCGACAATGCGGCGCTCCCTCAGCACTGCCCCTCCGACAGTGCGGCACTCCCAGTGCTGCCCCTTCGACAGTGCGGCCCTCCCTCAGTACTGCCCCTCCGACAGTGCGGCGCTTCCTCAGTACTGCCCTTCGACAGTGTGGCCCTCCCTCAGTACTGCCCCTTCGACAGTGTGTCGCTCCCTCAGTACTGCCCCTCCAACAGTGGAGCGCTCCCTCAGTACTGCCCCTCCGACAGTGTGCGTTCCCTCAATACTGCCCCTCGACAGTGCGGCACTCTCTCAGTACTGCCCGTCCGACAGTGCAGCGCTCCCTCGGTACTGCTCCTCCGACAGTGCAGCACTCCCTCAGCACTGCACTGGAGTGTCAGCCTAGATTTTGTGCTCAAGTTCCTGGAGTGGGACTTGAACCTCAGAACCTTCTGACTCAGAGGCAACCAACTGAGCCACAGTTGACACCAGTTTATTAAATAATTTACTAAACTATTGTGAGCTCCTGACAAGTTTAGTCAATATTGTTTTCTTTAAAAATGGAAAGTATCCCCCATAGAAATGCTAGCAATGGGATTTATTATCAAAAGGAGTCTGATGAAAGGTTATCGACATGAAACATTAACTCTTTCTCTTACCACAGATGCTGCCTGACCTGCTGAGTATTTCCTGCATTTTCTGTTTTTATTTCAGATTTCCAGCATCCAATTACTGGAATAAGAACAGAGAGAAGGGTTTTTAACAACAATAACTTCCATTTATGTAGTCCTCCTCACATGCATAAAGACATCACAGAGATTTTTATAATAAGGCGGGAAAGGACACATTGGACATCGGGCAGGAATAGAGGAGGGAAATGGAGAGCCTTAGACGAGGAATCAAATCCATTGTCAACAAAGAAAGTTCTCAGGAGGTTTCGAAAACAGGGCGATAGGTAGCAAGGTGGAGCGAACAGGGTAGGGAATTCCAACTGCAATATCAGAGAGAAGAGAGAAGGGATTTAATACAAAGATATTACTAAAACTCCATTTTCACATCTCTACTATTTAACTGTGGTCTGCTGCCCCCTACAGACTACAATCTGTTTCCACCACCCCCACCGCACCCCCCCCAATCACCCTGCTTCTTCACATGCTGATGTGTAATATGAGGAAATCAACTGCTGGATTAGGAAGACAGAGACAGAAGTTGAATTCAAATCCCACCATGGTAAATTGTGAAACTGAATTCTAGAACTTTGGTCATTTCTGGGCTGGTACCAAAAGAATGGCACCGGTTTGTTGTGAAAAATTCAACTGGTACAATAATGTCCTTCAGGGAAAAGAGCTACTCCTTTTCAGTCAGGGCCCACATGTGACTCCAGTCCCACACTAACGCTGAATGCCCTCTGAAGTGACCTAGCAAGTGGTTTGGTTGTAAAAGGAATTGCTTCAAGAACACAGCCAATCACCACCTTCTCATGGCAACTAGGGATGGGCAATAAATGCAGCATGACCTGAATCCGGAAAACAAATTAAATTATTTGACTCACCGCTATATGTGCCAATAGGGGCTTTGTGAGGAATCAATCCCAGGTAACCTACCACCAGAGATTGTTTTCAGAAATTTACCAAAGGATTTCTGACTTTCTTGTGTTTAATCGATTCATATATTGTGTAAGTGTTTTTGTATTTTTGTAATCTTGATATGTCTTTATGCTTTTATTTACATGAATTAATATATTATGTGTATCAGTTCACCTGTACATAAATCTGACCCAGTAATGTAGCCTGTATTCATTGGTCTGGCACTGTGTTATTTTTTTACCTTCAAAGGGACAGAAGAATAAGATAATCTCATGGATTCTCCAGTAGATGGTTTACCGCGATTAGCATTTAACTGGCAAATCTCAGCACTGAAAGTAAGTTAAGCTCTGTGATGTTTCCATCACATGACATTACATGTTATTCCACTACCTGCTCAATCCAGTACAGTACTGAGGGAGTGCTGCACTGTCGGAGGGGCAGTACTGAGGGAGAGCTGCACTGTCGGAGGGGCAGTACTGAGGGAGAGCTGCACTGTCGGAGGTGCCGTCTTTTGGATGAGACGCTAAACCGAGGCCCCGTCTGCTCTCTCAAGTGGACGTAAAAGATCCCATGGCACTATTTCGAAGAAGAGCAGGGGAGTTATCCCCGGTGTCCTGGCCAATATTTATCCTTCAATCAACATAACAAAAACAGATTATCTGGTCATTGTCACACTGCTGTTTGTGGGAGCTTGCGGTGCACAAATTGACTGCTGCGATTCCCACATTACAACAGTGACTACACTCCAAAAGTATTTCATTGGCTGTAAAGCGTCTTTGGACATCCCGAGGTGGTGAAAGGCGCTATATAAATGCAAGTCTTTCTTTCTCTAGCACCCCCTTGTGTTCAACCATTTAACAGCAAAACACATCTATAATCCTTGTTATTGTAATAAACTGACTGAATTACCACGAGCCACCCAGCAGAGGAATAAACACCCGATCAGATCGTGTGACATAGAATATAAATTACAAATCAGTTTACTAAATGTAAACAGTAGCAGAAAATCTATACAGCTGATTTCACTTGATTATAGAACACTTTAACTCAGATATACAAAATTAATCAAATATGCAACACCTCATTAATTCTTATTAATACTAAAACCTGGACCAGTGTCCTTCACATAAGACCACCGCAGTGTCGAGAGCCTCTAACCCAATGGGCTCAGAAGAACTGACTAGCAGAGATCATCATCATCATCATAGGCAGTCCCTCGAAATCGAGGAAGACTTGCTTCCACTCTAAAAGTGAGTTTTTTCTCAGGTGGCTGTACAGTCCAATACGGGAATTACAGTCTCTGTCACAGGTGGGGCAGACAGTGGTTGAAGGAAAGGGTGGGTGGGGAGCCTGGTTTTCCACACGCTCCTTCTGCTGTCTGCGCTTGATTTCTGCATGCTATCGGAGACGAGACTCGAGGCGTCCTCCCAGATGCTCTTCCTCCATTTTGGGCGGTCTTAGGCCATGGATTCCCAGGTGCCGGTGGGGATGTTGCACTTTATCAAGGTGGCTTTGAGGGTGTCCTTGAAATGTTTCCTCTGCTCACCTGGAGCAGAGATACAGAACAAATGAAAGTGATAGCTCCTGATCTCCAGCCAGATGCTAAACCCAAAGGTATTTGCATGCATTACAAAACCCTTCAATTTATAATTTTGAAGACAAAGCAATCAATCTATCTTGAGTGGTTTCTACTTGCTTCGCAATCAAGATATATTTGCATAGGAATATTACCTTCTGTCCTGGGTGAGTATATAAGGCTTTAACAATTGTCTATCTAGATAGTGGTATTCATCTGCCATTGAAGTGTTATTTTTCTTACCAGACCACTCCAACATGGAGAAAAGTAACCAGCAGACTGCTGAGGGATTCTCTCCCCGCATGTAGTAATCAAATTTAAAGTGAACAGCCACCTCTCATAAATAAATAGATATAAAACATGTAGAGACTTCAAATATGACAGAATTTCCTATTCATCACAGGTTCCAGATTTAACACCCAGTTTGAGTTAGCTGATCTTGGTCATGGCGGTGGTAGGATTATTCCCACATTACAACAGCGAACACACTTCAAAAGTACTTCATTGGCTGTAAAGCACTTTGTGATGTCCTGAGGTTGTGAAAGGCGCCATATAAATTCAAGTTCTTTCTTTTCTTTTTACAAGTGACCTGTGTGGCTAGGCTACGGAGAGGGAAATCAACCTGAACTGGAAAGTCCATGTGTGTGGACATTGGGTGGGGACAGAATCAGGCTGGACTGTGCTGTCTCTCACTATGGAACAGCCTGTTCTTATCCACTGTCCAGCTTCACACATGAAGAATGGACACTTGGGTGAGATACTGGAAGTCATTTGACATCTTTGGAATTGTACCACAGCAAGAAATCAGTGCCTTCATTAAAGGAGAGAAAATTTGAGTTGGGGACAAGGAGGGAGCAGGGAGATGGGGTGGATGGTCCTTCCTACAAATTGCAAAAATATAAAAAGCTACAAAGCTGTTCAATTAACAGATGCCAGCAAGCCTATTTCACATTGTAATTTCTTACAGGGCGATGGAGGGTATTATAAATGATCAATTTAGCATTCAAACCCAATGTTGTTACTTGTACAGAACACTAGCGTCCTTCCAAGATAAATGAACTTTTGGTTCTAACCAGTATATTGATCTTGCCTCTTGTGCAGTCACCATAATGTGACTATTCACCACTCTATGCTTAGATTGTCAATGTCTGAAATACCCTCGTTCATAGTGGAAATATCACAGCAATTAGCAGATCAAACACAATATACAGTGACAATCATTGCCTCTTATTAAACTTACAGTATGACTAAATTGCTGATCATCAATGTGTAGGTTTATCAGAGGACCATTCAGCCCCTCAAACCTGACTGATCTGTATCTTAACTCCATCTATCTGCCTTGGTTCTGTAGCGTTTAATACCCTTGCCTAAGGAAAGCTGCTGAAAACTTTAAAGTGATTTCATAATGCAATTATTCAACAATTATTCCTTTTCCTGAAAACGCTAGTTTCTTCAGGCTCAATTTTCCCCCGTTATCTGCGCCGCTTTTTTGGCGTGCACCACTTTTTTGGGGCTAAATTAAAATATCCAAATTTCCCCAAAGATTGTGCGCCAGCATAACTCAGTTAGTTACGATTTTTTTAAGTTCGTTTTTTTGGCGTCACAGAGGACGTAACCTGATGTCTGCGCCAGTTTTTCACATTTATGCAAGTTTGGCCAACTCCATTTTTCCAAGGACGCCGTATGTGACCACTCCCAAAAACCCTTCTGGGCACTTAAGAAAAACCAGCGCACATTTAAAAATTGGCACAGAAAGACGCCATTGTTTTTATGCAGAGTTTTGGAGGGAGTCAAGAACACATTAACTATGCATCAAGAAGCTTAATGTTTTCAAACTTAAAACACAGAAAATGGAATTCTTTAATTTTGGATTTTTTTCAAAGTGGCCACCACCGAACATCTCCAAACTGGGCTCGAGGGTCGGAGCGTTGGCCGGCAGAATCGGTCCCTTGCCTGGACACAGGGGCTCGGCTTCAAAAGAAGCCCGGGGGTGGTGGATGTGGAAGCCGAACTGAAGGGATGAGAACCCTTACACTATGCAGCAGCATCAAAAGAAGCCCAGAGGGGAGGTTGCCAACCCTGTGTCCGGGTGAGAGAGCGATTCTACCGGCCAACCCGCAAGCCCGGTGAGGAGACATTCAGTCGGTGGTGGGGTGGTATTGTGAAAAAAATCTAAAATTAAAGAATTGCATTAGACTTCAATGCCCCAAATGTCCTCATTTGAATGCCTAGCTTCCTGTTTTAAGCAAGCCTATTGCGCATGAGCAGACCTGGGTGTACTCCATACTAGGGCATTGACCTTGGGGAGAGAGAGAACAAAGATGCTTTCACTCCTTGTCCTGCTGTTTTGAGCTTCTCGCAAAAGGTACAATTTAATCATGGGGGCATTACTGCCAATGCCATACCTCGTGTAAGCCTACTGCATGATGGTGCTGCGGAGGAGACGATTGATTTGACGTCATCACATGAGGAAGCTCAGAGCACGTAGGATGATGGGCAGGAGGCCTTACCCATGTTGCGTATATCGAGACAGGCGCTCATACCTGCACCTGAGTGATGCAGACTGTGTGAGAAGGCTGAGTTTCTGCAAATAAGTTGTAACCGAGATCTGTGAGTTAGTAAAAGCAGACCTGCAATCTAGAAGCGTCAGGAGGACTGCTTTGTCAGTTGAAGTGAAGGTTACAGCTACACTTTCATTCTATGCATCTGAATCATTCCAGGCCACAACTGGGGATGTGTGCGCAATTTCTCAACATGCAACACATATCTGCATTCGGCAGGTGACTGCTGCACTATATGCCCGGAGGAATGACTACATAAAGTTCCCCATGACCGCCCAGGCAATGCATGAAAGGGCTGTGGGCTTCTCCAGGATTGCTGGCTTCCCCAAGGTACAGGGCTGCATTGATTGTACTCACATCACCTTGCGAGCACCTTTGGAAGATTCCGAGATGTATAGGAACAGAAAAGGCTTTCACTCCGTTAATGTGCAGCTCGTATGTGACGACATGTCAGTTGATGCGAGATACCCTGGGAGCACCCATGATGCGTTCATCCCACGCGAGAGCGCTATATCTGCCATGTTTCAGCAGCAGCCAGAAGGGCAGAGCTGGCTGTTGGGAGACAAAGGGTACGGCCTCGCCACCTGGCTCATGACGTGCCTACGTGTAACCCGGACGGAAGCTGACCAGGAATACAACATGTCGCACATTGCGATGCACAGTATAATAGAGAGGACTATTGGCATCTTGAAACAGCCTGGACCACTCCGGAGGCTACTTGCAATACTCCCCTGAGATTGTCGGTCAGTTCACTGTTGTGTGCTGCATGCTGCATAACTTAGCCATCATGAGGCAGCAGCAGCTGGTAGTAGAAGACCCACGTGAGGGGAAGGTGGCTGATGAGGAGGAAGATGCAGATGACGAGGAGGATGACGAGGAAGCCATGCAACTACCTGAACCCGGAGCACGACGATGGAGCAGAGCGGGCCGTCGTGCCCCTTTAACGATTGCTCGAGCCTTGCATCAGCAGCTCATCCGTGAACACTTTGCTGCCTAAAGACTCGGCTGAAACTATTCCAAATGGACCATGTTTACTGTTTGGACCTGTTCCTTAATGTTGTGTTGTGTTAGTGGAACAAATAATGGAAATGATTCTTCTTTACTTCAAAAAGTTGTGTTAATAATGAAACAAATAATGGAAATGATTCAGTTATAATCTAAAATATATTTTATTCAAAAGTTTAACAAACACTTGTTTGTACTTAACTTAACTTTAACAAAAATATTCTTGTATCAAACTTTAAAGTTTTCAGTTAAGATCACTTACAAACTCTAAGATCACTTACAAACTCTAAGATCACTTACAAGTTTTTAAACTTGTAAATTTACATAACTTACAAAAAACTTTTAATTTGAGAACAATTACACCAGTAACAACAATAATAACAACAACACTCATCTCATAGGCAGACCCTCGGAATCGAGGTTAGACTTGCTTCCACTCTAAAAATGAGTCCTTTGGTGGCTGAACAGTCCAATACGAGAACCACAGTCCCTGTCACAGGTGGGACAGATAGACGTTGAGGGAAGGGGAGGGTGGGACTAGTTTGCCGCACGCTCCTTCCGCTGCCTGCGCTTGGTTTCTGCACTTCCTCCACTTAGGGCGGACTTTGGCGAGGGACTCCCAGGTGTCAGTGGGGATGTTGCACTTGAGCAGCAAAGAAAGGCTGCGCCCATCTCTTCCCCACCTTATTCTAAGACCGCCCGCTGCGCTTGGTCTTGGTGGCACAGCGTTTCTCAGGTTGGTACCAAGCTTATTCTTTCGAACATCTCGGGTAATGCGCACTTCTTGATGGGGGGGTGGGTGGGGGCGGGCTGCAGGCGGTAATGTGGAAGGCCCAGTTTGGGTCTCTTCAGAGGCTGGTCTGGGGATTGGAGTGGGAGCGGCAGTTGATTCTGTCAATGGCCGCGGGGTCCGAGCATGTTCTCTTATTGCAGCAGCTAACTCCGACATTCCCTCCCTCATGTGTCCTGACAGTGTCTCAACTACCTGCAACATTCCCTCCCTCATGTTCACTGACAGTGTATCAGCTACCTGCGATATTTCCTCCCTCATATTCCGGACAGTGTTCCCATTTCTCATGAGAATGTTGTTACTTCTCCTGACAGTCCCGATCTTCATCACCCACCCCACTGCTGGTGTCCAGGAGTGATCATGTAAGGTCAATGCTCTCCGCACTCATTGCCATCATCTGAACCACATCTGTTAGATCCTGCACCTCAGGACAGCGATGTCGAGTGCTCCTTCCCCTCCTCACCCTGGGTGTGCCTCGCTGCATCCCACTGGGACCCACAGCCTCGGACGGTGGGGCCCTGGGTGTGCCTCGCTGCATCCAACTGGGACCCGCAGTCTCGGACTGTGAGAAACCATGGAATGTCCAAACACTCGTACCACTGAGGAAAGGGCCTGGTACCTCAATGGGTGGTACCTGCAACTCCTCCAGAGTGAGTGCAACAATGTGGGCTTCATCCATCACCTCCCCCACCCCCGTCCCCGTCCCCCATGCTCTTGGTCTGGAAAGTGGGATTGGAAGATGTTCTCCTCTTTAGGCTCGTCTGTGTCTGAATCTTCTTCTGCATCGGCTTCAGCCTCATCAGGGTTGGCCTCAAGTTCTGAAAAATATAACACAACAGACAAATGGTTAGCAGCAGAGGAGGGGCAGGGTGGGTGCATGAGTCGGCTCACACAGCGCAGGCAGCAGGCTCATTTGAAGGACAATGATGAATGATAGCACATTGCATCAACCGAAGCGTAACTGACAGAGACATCCCTATGAACCGAAGCATGGCTAGCCCGTGCAGTACTTAACATTTAGCAAAGCCAGACTGTGAAATTTGCAGGACTTACCCTCTCCCTCGAGTGTGGAAAAAGATTGTGCAGTACTGATTGCTTTTCTCCAGGCAGGACCCATCAAAGCAGCGACCCTCTCTTCCAAGTGTATCATTGGGTGCAGATTTGCCGGGCCTCCTCCTGTTTGAGTTCTTTCCCTTTTGTTGTGTGCCACCTTCCTCTGCAAAGATGAAAATATAACTTTTTAGAGAGGGTGTCTTTCTGCTGGGTGGGCCATATACAGATGGTCACATTTACAATTGCAATTCCATTGAGTAAATGAAAATATTACTTACACTAACTACTTGACCAAGGTCCTGCCACTTATTTTTACACTGGCCTCCAGACCTAGGGGTGGTCACCATTGCACAGTAATCTTCTGCAAGTTGGTTCCAGCGTTTCTTCACTTCTTTTGGTGAAACTTTTATGGTGTCCAGCAGCCTCAATTACAGTAACTAGTGCCGCCACTTCATCCTGTAAGAATTTCTTGGTCCTTGAGCCGTGTTGCATATTGTATTGCAGCTCCGATTTTTCCAATGAGAATGATAGTTCTCACACACAACTGGCTCTTTAAAAATGTCCGAATGCAGACCGGGAGCTGTACTGGGCATGTGCGCCCATAGCAGTCACGTCAAAAACGTCCATTTTTTTTCGCGCATGCGCAGAAGGGGACGAGCATCACTTTTTTGGCGCAGACATTAGACTCCACACCCCCGAAGCTAAAGGACAGGCTGCGTGGCACCAATTTCAAATAATAGAATGGGGAAACTTGCTAGTTATTTTTTTGGAATAGTCGGGGCCAAAAAAAAACGGGGGTAACTCTTGCAATACGCCAAAAAATAGCATTGGGGAAAATTGAGCCCATAGAAATGACTCATATGTTCCCAAGCAAATAGGCACAAAAGCTTTGCTCTCTGTACTTTTGTGATTGAGCAAATCCTTTGCCTACATAGCACAAAGAGGAAATCTCCCCGGCCCCCATAATTTTCTCCATTTTGTTTCCTGAAGGTGGCAATTCTACAGATCCAAGCAGCCTGCCAGTATATCATCCAAGTAGCTGTTCATCACATATAAACCTGGACAGTCAGTATTGTGTTCCTAACACAGATGAGGCTGCACATGGGGAGGTTAAAGTGACAGTGACCTCCATCTTTAATAAGACACTCCAGAGTGAGGAACAGGCTTTAGGGGCCGGCTTATATACAGTGCTCCCAAGGGATGCTGGGATCCCTTGGGACTACAGGGGATGAGCTCCCGGGTGGCGGAACATGGGAGTGCATGCTTTACAGATACACAACATCACTCCCCCACAAAGTCAAAGTGAAAACTATTTACAAGGTGAGGCGGTCGGGAGCCTTTCTTTCCCTGGTGGACCGCCTCGGTACAAATGACTATTCTGGTGTGTTGGCTGTGCCCTCGCTGGGCTGGCGTGTTGTTGGCCCTGCAGGGTTGCTAGGCGAGTCTGGCCTTGCTGGGCTGTTGGGTGTGATGGGTTCGATTTCCTGGTCCGGCGTGGTGTCGTTGATCCTTTGGGTGTGTGTTGTGGGCTCGAAAAAGGTGGTGTCTGCTGTGGATTGTTCAGGGCAGTCTGTGAACCGCAGCCTCGTTTGGTCCAGGTGCTTTCTGCAAATTTGTCCATTGTCTAGTTTGACTACAAACACCCTATTCCCTTCTTTAGTTATCACCATGCCCGCGATCCACTTGGGACCATGTCTATAGTTTAGCACATACACAGGGTCATTCAGATCAATTTCCCGTGACACAGTCGCGCAACCATCGTTTACATTTTGTTGCTGCCGCCTGCTCTCTACCTGATCATGCAGGTTGGGGTGAACCAGCGAGAGTCTGGTTTTAAGTGTCCATTTCATGAGTAGCTCAGCCGGCGGCACCCCTGTGAGCAAGTGGGGTCTCGTGCGGTAGCTGAGCAGTACTCGGGACAGGCGGGTTTGAAGTGAGCCTTCTGTGACTCGTTTAAGGCACTGTTTGATGGTTTGTACTGCCCGCTCTGCCTGCCCATTGGAGGCTGGTTTAAACGGGGCCGAGGTGACATGTTTGATCCCATTGCGGGTCATGAATTCTTTAAATTCGTCACTGTTGAAACATGGCCCGTTGTCACTGACCAGTATGTCAGGCAGGCTGCGGGTGGCAAACATGGCCCTCAGGCTTTCAATGGTGGCTGTGGCAGTGCTTGCCGACATTATTTCACATTCAATCCATTTTGAAAAAGCATCCACCACCACCAGGAACATTTTATCGACATGGATCCTCGACCATGGTCTGGAGGGCCAGGACCACAAACTTAGTGGTGTCTCTCTGGGCGCGTTGCTCAACTGAGCACACATGCTGCATTGCCGTACACAGGACTCGAGGTCAGAGTCGATACCGGGCCACCACACATGGGATCTGGCTATCGCTTTCATCATTACTATACCCGGGTGTGTGCTGTGGAGATCCGAGATGAACGTCTCCCTGCCCTTTTTTGGTAGCACTACGCGGTTACCCCACAACAGGCAGTCTGCCTGAATGGACAGCTCGTCCTTTCGCCACTGGAACGGCTTGATTAGCTCTTGCATTTCAACGGGGATGCTGGCCCAGCTCCCATGCAGTACACAGTTTTTTACTAGGGACAGCAGAGGATCTTGGCTGGTCCAAGTCCTAATCTGGTGGGCCGTGACAGGTGATTTATCATTTTCAAAAGCTTCCATGACCATCAACAAGTCTGCGGGCTGCGCCACCATCAACAAGTTTGCAGGCTACGCCATTTCCACCCCGTGGTGGGCAATGGTAGCCGACTGAGAGCATCCGCACAGTTCTAGGTGCCTGGCCTGTGGCGGATGGTATAGTTATACGCTGATAGCGCGAGTGCCCACCTTTGTATGCGGGCTGAGGCATTAGTATTTATCCCGTTGTTTTCAGCGAACAGGGATGTGAGGGGCTTGTGATCGGTTTCCAGATCAAATTTGAGGCCAAACAGGTACTGATGCATTTCCTTTACCCCGAATACACACGCTAATGCCTCTTTCTCAATCATGCTGCAGGCCCTCTCGGCCTTAGACAAGCTCCTGGAAGCATAGGCGACAGGTTGCAACTTCCCCGCAACGTTAGCTTGTTGTAATACACACCCGACTCCGTACGACGACGCGTCACATGTTAGCACAAGTCTTTTACACGGGTTATACAATACAAGCAGCTTGTTGGAGCATAAAATGTTTCTGGCTTTCTCAAAAGCAATAACTTGATTTTTTCCCCATACCCAGTTCTCACCTTTACGCAATAACACATGTAGGGGCTCTAAAAGGGTGCTTAATCCCGGTAGGAAGTTACCAAAATAGTTGAGGAGTCCCAGGAACGACCGCAGCTCCGTGACGTTCTGTGGCCTGGGCGCGTTCCTGATAGCCTCTGTCTTGCGTCTGTGGGCCGAATGCCGTCCGCCGCGATCTTTCTCCCCAAAATCTCCACTTCTGTTGCCATGAAGACGCATTTCGACCTCTTCAGCCGCAGCCCTACGCGATCCAGTCGCTGGAGGACCTCCTCCAGGTTTTGTAGGTGCTCGGCGGTGTCCCGACCCATGACCAATATGTCGTCCTGAAAGACCACCGTGTGTGGTACCGACTTGCGTAGGCTCTCCATGTTTCTCTGGAAGATCGCTGCAGCCGACCGAATTCCAAACGGGCATCTGTTGTAGATGAACAGTCCCTTGTGCGTGTTGATGCAGGGGAGGCCCTTCGAAGACTCCTCCAGCTCCTGCGTCATGTAGGCCGAAGTCAGGTCGAGCTTGGTGAACGTCTTGCCTCCTTCCTGCGTCGCAAATAGGTCGTCTGCCTTAGGTAGCAGCCTGTCCAGCTCGATTTCCACTCTCTCCCTCATCATGTGAGATACTGCTCGCGCCTTGTGGTGAATGGGTCGTGCCTCTGGGACCAAGTGGATCCGCACCTTCGCCCCAGAAAAGTTTCCAATGCCTGGCTCAAAATGGGAAGAAAATTTGTTAAAAACCTAGGTACATCAGGCCTCATCGACATGTAATAGCGCTCGGATGTCATCCCAGTTCCAGCGGATTTTGCCCAGCCAGCTCCTCCCAAGCAGTGTGGGGCCATTGCCCGGGACAATCCAGAGTGGCAGTTCGTGCACCGTGCCCTCGTAGGTGACCTTGACCATGGCGCTGCCTAGGACAGTGATAAGCTCTTTGGTGTACGTTCTCAGTTTCGTGTGGATGGGGTTCAGGGCTGGTCTGAGTGCCTTGTTGCACCACAGTCTCTCAAATGTCTTTTTACTCATGATGGATTAGCTAGCGCCAGTGTAAGCCATTCAATTTTATGTTTAGCATTATAGGTGGACATTTCGTCGAAAATGTGTGCACCCCGTGTACTTCAGCATCTGCCTCCTCTCTCTGAGGCTCGAAATTGCTTTGATCCACCATGGACTGATCTTCCTCTGCCACGTGGTAGTTAGCAGGTTTTGCAGAGCTTGCAGCTCGTTGGAGGTGCCCCATTGTTCCATAGCTCTTGCAAACATACCCTTTGAAGCGGCATGAATAGGCTGAATGGAAGCCTCCACAACGCCAACAAGGTGTGAATTGCCTTGCATTCATCCTTTGTTGGGGACTGAGTCATCTGGGCCACCTGAGGCCTGCTGGCAGTTGCAGACTCGTGGGTTCTGCCATGTACATTTCTGCTCACAAACACAGTTCCAGTTAATTTATGAACATTGCCAGCACTTGTGTGCTGAGAGATTAGTTTGGTGTTATCACTGGTGGACATAAACGCCTGTGCTATCGCAATGGCCTTACGGAGGGTCGGTGTCTCTACAGTCAAAAGTTTTCGTAGGATGGTCTCGTGGCCAATGTCCAGTACAAAAAAAGTCTCTGAGCATTTGCTCCAGGTAGCCATCAAACTCACATTGTCCTGCAAGTCGCTTTAGCTCGGCGACGTAGCTCACCACTTCCTGACCTGCAGATCGCTGGCACGTGTAGAACCGATACCTCGCCATCAGCACACTCTCCCTCGGGTTAAGATGCTCCCGAACCAGTGTACACAGCTCTTCATACGACTTATCTGTGGGTTTCACCGGAGCCAGAAGATTCTTCATGAGGCTGTAGGTCGGTGCCCCGCAGACCGTGAGGAGGACCGCTCTCCTTTTTGCAGCGCTTCCTTCTCCGTCCAGCTCGTTGGCTACAAAATACTGGTCTAGCCGTTCGACATAGTTTTCCCAGTCCTCAGCCTCCGAGAACTTCTCCAGGATGCCCACAGTTTGCTGCATCTTTGCGTTGGATTTGTATACTCGTCGCCAGTTATTGTGTTCCTAACACAGATGAGGCTGCACACAGGGAGGTTAAAGTAAGAGTGACCTCAGTCTTTATTAAGACACTCCAGAGTGAGGAACAGGCCTTAGCAGCCGGCTTATGTACAGTGCTCCCAAGGGATGCTGGGATCCCTTGGGACTTCAGGGGATGAGCTCCCTGGTGGTGGAACATGGGAGTGCATGCTTTACAGATACACAACAGTCAGTGAGTGTCTTCTGGTTATTTTACAGTGGGGGAGGGAGGGTGCATTGCAACTGTACCCAATTCTATCCTCACCTGACATCCACCGACACTTTACAGCAGAGTCCCCCTCCCTAACCCAGGTGTGTTGCGACCAAATTTAGCACCCCAACTGCGAACTAAGATCAGCTACCTCAGCACAGGCCACGCAACACGCCTGGATCTTCCTACTCCAAATGGTTCGCTGCACAGTGCATTTACCCACTAAACCATCTGGGCAAGCACGGGCATATTTTTTTGGAATACAATTCAAGACATCCTTCTGATTTGCATTTTGTTCAAATTTCAAGCATCAATTCCCATGATACATGCTTTGTAACTTAAAGACTTTCATTTATATGATGGCTTTCACATCCCAAAGCACTTTACAACCAATTTTTGAAGTGTAGTCACTGGTGTAATGTAGGAAACGCTGCAGCCAATTTGCGCACAGCAAGCTCCCACAAACAGCAATAATTATAATCTGTTTTGGTGATGTTGATTGAGGGATAAATGTTGGCCAGAACACTGAGGAGAACTTCCCCTGCTCTTCTTTGAATAATGCCATGGGATCTTTTACATCCACCTGATAGGGTAGGCGGACCTCGGTATAACGTCTCATCCGAAAGATAGTACCTTCGACAGTGCAATGCTCCCTCAGTACCGCCCCTCTGTCAGTGCAGCACTCCCTCAGTACTGCCCCATCTGACAATGCAGCGGCTCCCTCAGTACTGCCCCTCAGACAGTGCGGCGCTCCCTCAATACTGTCCCTCTGACAGTGCAGTGGCTCCCTCAGTACCGCCCCCTGACAGTGCAGCACTCCCTCAGTACTGCCCCTCCGACAGTGCGGTGCTCACTCAGTACCGTCCCTCCGACAGTACAACGCTCCCTCAGTACCGTCCCTCCGACAGTGTGGCGCTCCCTCAGTACTGCCCCTCCGACAGTGCGACGCTCCCTCAGTACTGCCCCTCCGACAGTGCAACGCTCCCTCAGTACTGCCCCTCCGACAGTGCGGTGCTTCCTCAGTGCTGCTCTGGCGTGTCAGCCTAGATTTTTGTGCTGAAGTCTCTGGAGTGGGACTTGAACTCACAACCTTTTGACTCATCGGCGAGAGTGCTACTCATTATCATCATCGAGAGTGTTATCCACTGAGCTGTCAGTGGCTGTCACATGTCTCTCATATTCATGTTCCTTTATTTCACCTATCTCCCAGTCCCAACTATTGGGGTGAGGGGCTAGTTATGAAATGGCAGCCCTTCAGAGAAAACAGATCGTTTCTGCAGCTGTCAACTATCCCCTTACAATAGGTTAGTTGCGTGTGAGTGACAGACCAAGGGATCTCAGGGGGCCAATGAGCAGAGACCATGGGCGGGATCTTATGTGCAATTGACGGGTCATTTCTCAGAAAGTTGAGGCTGATTTACTGTAAAGTCGCGAATGTTTCTGGGACTTCCCAGAAAAGTAACTGTCATGTATTCAACCAGCATTGTAACCCGTGTATAATCTGATCTAAGTTGTACACTGTGAGAACACTGACCACTAGGTGGGAGACACTCCTAACCTGGGCCTTCAGATACAGAAGGGGAAGCTCCACCCACCTTCATCACTTTGAGTGCTAAGGAATAAAGGACAGGTCACAGACTGACCTTCTCTCAAGCATGGGCCTCGTGTGCATTTATACTGTATAGTAAGGACGTATCAAATGGCAACGAGAAACTGGGATTTAAACCACGCGAGCATGGCCACTAGCAGAACAGACGAGAGGTACTATGTTACGGTTGGGACAGATATTCAACATTGTTAAAGCAGCACACAGTTCTCCAGGCAGACAAGGGCAGTCAGGCATGCCCCAACATGTCGTCGACCCCAGAGGGGGAGTTCGACAGAGACAATGGCAAGCTGAACAGCGATTCACGCCATTTCAAGGGACAATGCGGCCAGTAATGGGGCCATCAACACCTGTTAATGGTGCACTCAAGGACAATAACAGGGGCAGTCAGGGACGATCGACTGGCAAGGGACCTTTTGTTTCAAACCGCAACTCATGCTGGAGGCATGGAGGCATACACTCAGCCGGAGTTTGCAGAGATGAGCAAAATACCTGCAGAAATGAACGCTGGGGGAAATCGCTGGAAGCTGAAGTTCAGCGAGTTCATGTGGAGCACGTATACAGTTCATACACCAGGACGCCACCGATAATGATGAAAGTGCTCCTCAATGGCATCCCAGTATCAATGGAGTTAGACACGGGGGCCAGCCAGTCCCTGATGGGTATGAAACAGTTCGAAAAGTTGTGGGCGTCCAAGGTCAGGAGGCCAAAATTATCACCGATTGACGCACAGCTACGGACTTACACAAAGCAGATCATTCCGGTGCTAGGCAGTGCCATGGTAGTCATGACCCATAAAGATTCGGAGAACAGGTTGCCACTCTGGATTGTCCCAGGGGACGGTCCCGCACTACTGGGGAGGAGTTGGCTTGCTGTCATGAACTGGAAATGGGGCAATGTCAATGCAATTTCCTCTGTGGAGCGAGTATCATGCTCACAGATCCTGGACAAATTTGACTCATTATTTCAACCCGGCATTGGCACTTTCATGGGGGCCAAGGTAGTGATTCACATAAACCCAGACGCCAGACCAGTACACCACAAGGCCAGAGTGGTGCTGTACATGATGCGGGAAAAGATAGAAGGCGAATTGGACCGCCTGTTGAGGGAAGGCATCATCTCGCCAGTCGAATTCAGTGACTGGGCGAGCCCGATTGTGCCGGTGCTCAAGGCGGATGGGTGATTACAAGGCCACCATCAATCGGGTGTCACTCCAAGACCAGTACCCGCTACCGAGAGCGGAGGACCTCTTTGCGACACTATCTGGTGGCAAACTTTTTTCAAAATTGGACCTGACCTCAGCTTACATGATCCAGGAGCTGGCGAGTGAGTCGAAGAAGCTGACCACCATCACGACACACAAGGGGTTGTTTGAGTACAACAGATGTCCGTTTGGGATGCGCTCGGCCGCCGCGATCTTCCAACGAAATATGGAAAGCTTCCTCAAGTCGATTCCAGGGATGGTGGTTTTTCAGGACGACATCCTAATCACGGGTTACGATACTGAAGAACACCTCCACAACCTGGAGGAGGTGCTACGCAGACTGGACCGGGTAGGGCTGCGACTGAAAAAGGCGAAGTGCGTCTTCCTAGCTCCAGAGATAGAATTCTTGGGGATGAGGGTAGCAGCAGACGGGATCAGCCCTACTGCGTCCAAGACGGAAGCGATCCAGAGAGCACCCAGACCCCGTAACACGACAGAGCTGCATTCGTTCCTGGGGCTCCTGAACTATTTTGGGAACTTTCTTCCCAAATTGACCACGCTGCTAGAGCCGCTACACGTGCTCCTACGCAAAGGTCGCGAATGGGTCTGGGGGGACAGCCAGGAAAGGGCTTTTGATACAGCACGCAATTTGTTATGTTCCAACACTCTGTTAACGCTATATGACCCATGTAAGAAACTTGTGTTAACGTGCGATGCGTCGTCCTATGCTGTCGGGTGTGTGTTGCAGCATGTCAATGTCAAGGGTCAGTTACAGCTGGTAGCTTATGCCTCCAGAAGTCTGTCCCAGGCAGAAAGGGGTTACGGTATGGTAGAAAAGGAGGCGCTCGCATGTATATATGCTATAAAGAAAATGCACCAGTACCTGTTCGGCAGGAAATTTGAGCTGGAGACAGATCACAAACCCCTAACGTCCCTTTTGGCCTACAACAAGGCCATAAATGCAAACGCATCAGTCCGCATACAGAGATGGGCACTCACGTTAGTCGCCTATGACTATACAATTCGGCACAGACCGGGCACCGAAAACTGCACCGATGCACTCAGTAGGCTCCCACTAGCCACCACTGAAGGGGCTACCGAGCATTCTGCTGAGATGGTCATGGCTGTTGAAGCTTTCGGAAGCGAAGGCTCACCTGTGACAGCCCATCAGATTAAAGTCTGGACAAATAGAGACCCGCTATTGTCTCTAGTCAAGAAATGTGTCCTGAATGGGGACTGGGCAGCCACGTACAGGGCATGCCCTGAGGAATTTAAACCATTTCACAGGCGCAGGGATAAACTCTCGATTCAGGCCGATTGCCTACTGTGGGGAAACCGCGTAGTCATGCCCCAGATGGGCAGAGAGGTGTTCATCAGAGAACTCCACAATGAGCACCCGGGCATTGTCATGATGAAGGCAATTGCCAGATGACACGTTTGGTGGCTAGGGATAGATGCAGATCTGGAACTTTGTGTTTGCAGGTGCAACACATGTGCCCAGCTGGGCAATGCGCCCAGGGAAGCCCCCCTTAGCCCCTGGCCATGGCCCGCCAAGCCTTGGTCACGCATCCATGTGGACTACGCAGGTCCTTTCATGGGAAAAATGTTTTTGGTTGTTGTAGACGCCTACTCCAAATGGATTGAGTGTGATATTTTAAATTCAAGCACATCCTCTGCCACGGTAGAAAGTCTACGGGCAATGTTCGCGGCCCACGGTCTACCTGACGTCTTGGTCAGCGACAATGGCCCGTGCTTCACAAGCACTGAATTCCAGGACTTCATGGCAGGCAATGGAATTAACCATGTCAGAACGGCACCATTCAAGCCGGCCTCAAACGGCCAGGCAGAACGAGCAGTGCAGGTAATCAAACAGGGGATGCTCAGAATCCAAGGGGGTTCCCTACAAACCCGCTTATCACGCCTCCTGTTGGCCTATAGATCCCGACCACACTCGCTCACAGGAGTTCCACCCGCAGAGCTGCTAATGAAAAGACGCTCAAAACCAGGTTATCCCTTATACATCCCACCATGAAAGAAATTGTCGAGAGCAGGCGCCAGCCACAATATGACTACCATGACAGGAATGCGAGGGCGCGATGTATTGATGTAAATTATCCTGTTTTTGTCCTCAACTACGCTGCAGAGCCCAAATGGCTCGCAGGCACTGTGATTGCCAAAGAGGGAGATAGGATTCTGGTAGTTAAACTTACCAATGGACAAATCTGCCGCAAACACGTGGATCAAACAAAAAGGAGGTTCAGCAACCCCATAGAAGAAGCAGAGGAAGAACACGATGTAAAGTTCACTCCACCACAGGTGACCGAACACCGGAACCAAAGGGAGGAGAGCCCAGTCACTGTGGGCAGTCTGGACAGGCCTGAGGCACTGCAAACAGCAGACACTCAGGCCAGCGCCCAACAACCGGAGCCCCAACTCAGGCGCTCTACAAGGGAGTGTAAACCATCAGAGAGACTTAACCTGTGATCCCAATAAGACTTTGGGGGGGGGAGGTGATGTCATGTATTCAACCAGCAATGTAACCCATGTATAATCTGATCTAAGTTGTACACTGTGAGAACAATGACCACTAGGTGGGAGGCACTCCTAACCTGGACCTTCAGGTACAAAAGGGGAAGCTCCACCCACCTTCATCACTTTGAGTGCTCAGGAATAAAGGACAGGTCACAGACTGACCTTCTCTCAAGCATGGGAATTTATACTGTATAGTAAGGACCTATCAGTAACCACCGACAAAAGGTGGAAAATGTGAATCTACGCAATATTGCGGATACTTAAAAGCCACCAATTGCAGCAAGCGGCACACCGCAATATTAAACAAAATGCAAATGTATTTGAATGACCTATTAAACTTTGATACATGATTTTTAGTCTTCCTTCATAAAACCATGCCCGTATTAATGCTGCGGGATATTTGTTTAAGGAAAACAAGATTGTAAATCCACTGAAATAAATGGGGGAAAAAACAGAAATGAAACAGTGACCGTCACTAGAGAATTCACAACTTGAAGCAAGGGAACTGACAAAGCCTGATGTCACCAGTCAGATTGTTTGCTGATAATCCACACCGATCTCAATTTGTTTTGTCTTTTCACACTCCTATGAAGCGCATTTGCAGGTTTTACTATGCTATAGGTGCCATATAAATACAGGCTGTTGTTGCTGTTGCCTGCCACACTCTGTGCCATGTAGTTTTCCAGTTGAAACGATAGTCAAGTAGCAACCCCAATTGCTTTCAATGGGCCATGTCTCAGATTCAGTTCGTGGTCTGCGGTGAGTCAGCTAATCTCAACCAGCACGCAGTGGGAGGTTCTATAAATGATTCATGAAAGGAGGGGAGAGGTGCGGAAATACCAGGCTTCCTAATTCTGCTCACTATCCAACAGCCCTCCATTGTAGCAAGTGCACATTTGTAAATTTTTGGCAGATGTGTGCCAGATGAGTTAACACACTATCCTTTCACTGAGATAGATCAAACCTAACCCAGGCCAACACTGTCTTCAGGCTATGAGGGTGTAACCCAGGCCAACACTGTCTCCAGGACTTGGACTTGACCCAGGCCAACACTGTCGCCAGGCTATGAGGGTGTAACCCAGGCCAACACTGTCACCAGGCTATGAGGGTGTAACCCAGGCCAACACTGGCTCCAGGCTATGAGGGTGTAACCCAGGCCAACACTATCTCCAGGCTATGAGGGCGTAACCCAGGCCAACACTGTCACCAGGCTATGAGGGTGTAACCCAGGCCAACACTGTCGCCAGGCTATGAGGGTGTAACCCAGGCCAACACTGTCACCAGGCTATGAGGGTGTAACCCAGGCCAACACTGGCTCCAGGCTATGAGGGTGTAACCCAGGCCAACACTATCTCCAGGCTATGAGGGCGTAACCCAGGCCAACACTGTCACCAGGCTATGAGGGTGTAACCCAGGCCAACACTGGCTCCAGGCTATGAGGGTGTAACCCAGGCCAACACTGTCACCAGGCTATGAGGGTGTAACCCAGGCCAACACTGGCTCCAGGCTATGAGGGTGTAACCCAGGCCAACACTGTCTTAGGGCACGAGCGTAACCCAGGCCAACACTATCTCCAGGCTATGAGGGCATAACCCAGGTCAACACTGTCTTCAGGCTACGAGGGCGTAATCCAGGCCAACACTGTCTCCAGGACTTGGACTTGACCCAGGCCAACACTGTCTCCAGGCTATGAGGGCGTAACCCAGGCCAACACTGTCTTCAGGCTACGAGGCCGTAACCCAGGCCAACACTGTCTCCAGGACTTGGACTTGACCCAGGCCAACACTGTCTTCAGGCTACGAGGGCGCAATCCAGGCCAACACTGTCTCCAGGCTATGTGGGCATAACCCAGGCCAACACTGGCTCCAGGCCATGACCACTTGACCCAGGCCAACACTGTCTTCAGGCTATGCGGGCGTAACGCAGGCCAACACTGTCTCCAGGCTATGAGGGCGTAACGCAGGCCAACACAGTCACCATGACATGGGCATAACCCAGGCCAACACTATCTCCAGGCTATGAGGACGTAACCCAGGCCAACACTGTTTCCAGGACATGGCCGTAACCTAGGCCAACACTGTCTCCAGGCTATGTGAGCATAACCCAGGCCAACACTGTCTTCAGGACTTGGACTTGACCCAGGTCAACACTGTCTCCAGGCTATGAGGGTGTAACCCAGGCCAACACTGTCTCCAGGACATGGGTGTAACCCAGGTCAACACTGTTATGTATGGAGAAAGAGTCAAACTGAACACTGTGAGCTCAAAGTAAAGTGTGACCGTAGTCTTTTATTGCAGGTCTCCAGAGTGCCTTTCCAACCTGTGAGGCCTCCTTAAATACCTGTGCTCCCATGGGATTATGGAATCCCTTGGGACTCCAGGGGATGAGCCCTCTGGTGGCTGTACAGAGTAAATACAAGTTTACATATATAACAAACACTGTCTCCAGGACATGGGCATAACCCAGGTCAACACTGTCTCCAGGCCATGACCACGTAACTCATGCCAACACTGTTTCCAGGACATGGCCGTAACCCAGGCCAACACTGTCTCCAGGCTATGAGGGCGTAACCCAGGCCAACACTGTCTCCAGGCTATGAGGGCGTAACCCAGGCCAACACAGTCACCATGACATGGGCATAACCCAGGCCAACACTGTCTCCAGGCTATGAGGGCGTAACCCAGGCCAACACAGTCACCATGACATGGGCATAACCCAGGCCAACACTGTCTCCAGGCTATGTGGGCATAACCCAGGCCAACACTGTCTCCAGGCTATGAGGGCGTAACCCAGGCCAACACAGTCACCATGACATGGGCATAACCCAGGCCAACACTGTCTCCAGGCTATGTGGGCATAACCCAGGCCAACAATGTCTCCAGGCTATGAGGGCGTAACCCAGGCCAACACAGTCACCATGACATGGGCATAACCCAGGCCAACACTGTCTCCAGGCTATGTGGGCATAACCCAGGCCAACAATGTCTCCAGGCTATGTGGGCATAACCCAGGCCAACACTGTCTTCAGGCTATGAGGGTGTAACCCAGGCCAACACTGTCTCCAGGCTATGTGGGCATAACCCAGGCCAACACTGTCTTCAGGCTATGAGGGTGTAACCCAGGCCAACACTGTCTCCAGGAAATGAGGGCATAATCCAGGCCAACACTGTCTTCAGGCTATGAGGGTGTAACCCAGGCCAACACTGTCTCCAGGACATGAGGGCATAACCCAGGCCAACACTGTCTCCAGGCTATGAGGGTGTAACCCAGGCCAACACTGTCTCCAGGACATGAGGGTGTAACCCAGGCCAACACTGTCTCCAGGCTATGAGGGTGTAACCCAGGCCAACACTGTCTCCAGGACTTGAGGGTGTAACCCAGGTCAACACTGTCTTCAGGACATGAGGGTGTAACCCAGGCCAACACTGTCTCCAGGACATGAGGGCATAACCCAGGCCAATACTGTCTCCAGGACATGAGGGCATAACCCAGGCCAACACTGTCTCCAGGCTATGAGGGTGTAACCCAGGCCAACACTGTCTCCAGGACTTGAGGGTGTAACCCAGGCCAACACTGTCTCCAGGACATGAGGGTGTAACCCAGGCCAACACTGTCTCCAGGACATGAGGGTGTAACCCAGGCCAACACTGTCTCCAGGACATGAGGGTGTAACCCAGGCCAACACTGTCTCCAGGACATGAGGGTGTAACCCAGGCCAACACTGTCTTCAGGACATGAGGGTGTAACCCAGGCCAACACTGTCTTCAGGACATGAGGGTGTAACCCAGGCCAACACTGTCTTCAGGACATGAGGGTGTAACCCAGGCCAACACTGTCTCCAGGACATGAGGGTGTAACCCAGGCCAACACTGTCTCCAGGACATGAGGGTGTAACCCAGGCCAACACTGTCTCCAGGCTATGAGGGTGTAACCCAGGCCAACACTGTCTTCAGGACATGAGGGTGTAACCCAGGCCAACACTGTCTTCAGGACATGAGGGTGTAACCCAGGCCAACACTGTCTCCAGGACATGAGGGTGTAACCCAGGCCAACACTGTCTCCAGGTGATTGGAGCGTAATCCAGGCCAACACTCTCCAGGCTATGAGTGGGTAACCCAGGCCAACACTGTCTCCAGGACATGAGGGTGTAACCCAGGCCAACACTGTCTCCAGGTGATTGGGGCGTAATCCAGGCTAACACTGTCTCCAGGACATGGGCGTAACCCAGGCCAACACTTTCTTCAGGTTTTGAGGGCGTAACCCAGGCCAACTTTGTCTCCAGGACATGAGGGCGTAACTCAGGCCAACACTATCTCCAGGCTATGAGCACTTCTGTGCCTTGCGATGTTTTTCTGTGATAAAGGTGCTACACAATTGCAAGTTGTTGTTATTCCTAATGTTTGCCTTGTGTCTCTTGTTATTTGAAACCTTTGCCACATTGAACAAAAATAACAAAATTAATTCCTTTCATAACTCGATGAGATTACATTGTCATTTAAAACTAAAAGACTGCTGCACTGCGACAATGCTTCCTGCTCTCACACTTGATACTGGACCAGGTATTTGCAAACACGGGTGATATTTGGCATGTTTGATGTTGCAATGTCTTACGATCTGTCTGATTTGCCTGTGCCAAAATAATGTTAACACTCATTAGAAACGTAATATAATACACAGGGGCTGTTCAAAAGCTCACACAGTACCAGGTGGAGCTCCCGTCACAATGTAAAAACACCCAGGTGGTAAGTAAACAGACTTTTTGATATGGACTATTCCTGGTGGTCAACTCTTTTAAAATAATACATTATTTCTTTCTTTCCTTCATTCCTTCCTCCTTTCAATTATTGGCGCTGACAGAATCTAACCAAGAGATGAAAATAATCAGAACTGAAACAGACACAGATACCTCAAAGAAACAATAGCGGAGGGATGGCCATAGGTAAAACATGATTATTCTCCAGCTGTACAAGAGTACTGGAACTGTAGCAACAATTTAACATTAATAGATGCAATGCTGTACCAATGGAGTAAGATTGTAAATCTGAAGACCTACGTAAAGAAATATTACAAAAGATTAATGAGGTACCTTTGTCCATAGAACAGTGTTAAAAAAACTCGAGATCATGTTTTGGACCAGAATAACTCAGAGCATTACTCATGTGGTAACAAGTTATTCATCACGAGCAAACCAACAAGCAAAACTGGCCAGACTGCATCCAGCACCACATTCACCCCATTGAATACCTGTTCCTTTTTTATTATACTGCAGGCCTTCAGCAATCTGGGGGCCAAAATTGATGGCCTTACCGCCAACATTCCTCCTCGAGTTGTGCCCAGTGCCAGTTTCGATTTGGTCTGGAGCAGGTGGGAGGGAAGAACCGCCGGGAACCGCCCGTTGAAGTCAGCGGACAGCCAAGTGGCGCAAGTGACCTCCTGCCCGCCGAGATGCCAGATTGGTGTGGGCGGGAGTGGACGGGAGTGGGCCCCAGAAGGGGAGTGGACCACTGCGAGGAGGCTGGTCCGTCCCTGACGGTGAGTATGACGAGCTGAAAAAAAAGGTTAGTAAACAATATGACATTTTTTTCTTTACAGCGACTTACCTTGATGGGGTCCCCTGAAGGTCTTCCGATGTTTGTTTTAATGCTTTTTATTTGCAGCTCTTCACCCCTCCCTGGGCCCGACTCCATCCTCAGCGGCACTTGGGCGGCAAGAGCCTTTGCCACCGAGAATGAGAGCTCCCGCCCGCTGCCGCCCAGATTGACGGTGTAAGTCCCTCTTTTGCCACCGGCCGCCCTTTCAAGGACCTTTTTGCCGAAAACCCTGCCCAAAGTACTGTCAGGTATCTCAACGGCCATCGGCGGTCCTTTGGGCGGCCCTTGCCCTTCAACAATTTCAGTCCCAAGTACATGTGCTGTGAGAACCACTGATATCGCTGAGTTTCCTTGTTACTTTTCGGACTCACTGGAATCCCTCTGTGTGCTGTGTTATGCCAAACATATGCATGCCCCTAACAGAGCCCTGTTAATCACCAGCCTCAAATGGGTAGTGAGTTGGCAGTTTGTGGCACTCTTCTCCCAATACCCTTCCTCACCTAAAGCAGCTTTTATGAACTCAGCATGAACACGGTCCATGTTTTCCACCCTACCATTAGCTGCAGAGTTCACTTCCCCATAGTGTCAGCTATGGCTCAATGGGTAGCACACTTGTCTCTGAGTCAGAAAGTTGTGGGTTCAGGTCCCGCTTCAGGAATGTGAACACATATATTTAGACTGACACTCCAGTGCAGTGCTGAGGGAGCGCTGCACTGTTGGAGGGGCATTACTGAGGGAGCGCTGCATTGTTGGAGGGGCAGTACTGAGAGAACGATGTACTGTCGGAAGGGCAATGCTGAGGGAGTGCTGCACTGTCAGAGGGGCAGTACTGAGGGAATGCTGCACTGTCGGAGGTGCTGTTTTTCGGACCCCGTCTGCCCTCTCGGGTGGACGTAAACGATCCCACAGCACTATTTTGAAGAAGAGCAGGAGAGTTTTCCCCGGTGTCCTGGGGACAATATTTATCCCTCAATCAACAAAAACAGATTATCTGGTTATTATCGCATTGCTGTGTGTGGGAGCTTGCTGTGCGCAAATTGGCTGCCGTGTTTCCTACATTACAACAGTGAATACACTCCAAAAGTACTTCATTGGCTGTAAAGTGCTTTGGGATATCTGGTGGTCATGAAAGGCGCTATATAAATCCAAGTCTTTTTTTCTTTTATAGCAAACTGGTTTCTTAAGGCCTTCTGCCTGCTCAGCGTGCCACTCTGCCAGCTTTACCAAACTCTGAGCAGATGGGTCCCTAGTACAGCCTCAGTTGAGTCAGATACCACCTCAGTATAATGCTCACTCCAGATCCTGAGAATGCTCTTATGGGTGTGTTGGAGAACCCGGGACATGTCAGTCATTGGAACTCGCTCAGTAGAATCCTTTTGACCAGGACTGATGTCAGACTTTCGCCATTGGAAAATGATTGAATGTTGGCCAAAGTCTGCTGCCAATCATGGATAAAAATGACAATTAAGCAGTGCATGGATGAAGTTAGGCACACTCCATGGGAAGGGAGGGAACAACAGAAGGAAAGGTATCTGTGGGACATTCTTGCACATCTCCACATCTTTTTGAGTTGCAGTATCGGGATGAGGCAGGAAGATCTCTAAAAATAGGGGGCAACATTTTCTGCAATCCTGTGCCACTGCCAGGGTCCCGCAGGCAGCCTATTGGAAAACTGCGGGTGAACAGCTTGCAGTTTTCCACCCATTTTGGTCCCACGTTATGGCTGAACATTGCAAGACTGGCACTTGTATCAAAGGACGATGCTGCCCTCTGCTGGCTGCAAAGTGCAAATTTTATCAACTCACCACAATGCCACACAACAGTTGAACAGATCAGGGTGCTCTGCAAAGATAATTCATTGTACTTGTTCTCACTGAAGAATATCCTCATATAATATTCAATGACAAGAAAACAAATGTTTGCAATTTAATTCGAAGGAGTGCAGTGTGCTTCTCTTAAGGAGTTTGGAGGTTAAATTAACAAAAAACCTGCCAAGTTTCAAAAATCTGTACCCCTCGTGATTGTGCCAGTTAAAAAAAGTTCTCCTCAACTGCCCTCTAATCCTTCCACCAATTACTTTAAATCTGAGCCCCCTGGTTATTGACCTCTCTGCTAAGGGAAATAGGTCCTTCCTATCCACTCTATCTAGGTCCCTGATAATTTTATATACCTCAATTAAATCTCCACTCAGCCTCCTCTGTTCCAAAGAAAGCAACAGCTGTCCCTTCAACAGCAGCAGCCTGTGCACACCTCATGTGGAAATATTCTGCACACTAAACAACGGACCAACCCTGCGTTGCAGGCAGATTGAGTAGAGATAAAAAACAGAAAATGCTGGAAACACTCAGCCGATCAGGCAGCATCTGTGCAAAGAGAAACAGAGTTAACATTTCAGATTGATGACCTTTCGTCAGAACTAGGTCCTTCCTGTCCACTCTATCTAGGTCCCTCATAATTTTATACACCTCAATTAGATCTCCCCTCAGCCTCTTCTGTTCCAAAGAAAACAAACCCAGCCTATCCAATCTTTCCTCATCGCTAAAATTCTCCAGTCCAGGCAACATCCTCGTAAATCTCTTCTGTATCCTCTCTAGTGCATTCACATCTTTCCTGTAATGTGGTGGCCAGAACTGCACGCAGTACTCCAGCTGTGGCCCAACCAGTATTTTATACAGTTCACCCTGCTCTTGTATGCCTTGGCTAATCAAGGCAAGTATTCCGTATGCCTTCTTAACCACCTTATCTACCCAGCCTGCTACCTTCAGGGATCTATGGACATGCACTCCAATGTCCCTTTGTTCCTCTACATTTCTCAGTATCCTATTTTGTATTGTGTATTCCCTTACCTTGTTAGCCCTCCCCAAATGCATTACCTCACACTTTTCCAGATTGAATTCCATTTGCCACTTTTCTGCCCACCTGACCAGTACATTGATATCTTCCTGCAGTCTGTAGCTTTCTTCATTACTCATCATCATCATAGGCAGTCCCTCGGAATCGAGAAAGACTTGCTTCCACTCTAAAAGTGAGTTCTCAGGTGGCTGTACAGTCCAATGCAGGAATTACAGTCTTTGTCACAGGTGGGACAGACAGTGGTTGAGGGAAAGGGTGGGTGGGGAGTCTGGTTTACCGCACGCTCCTTCCGCTGTCTGCGCTTGGTTTCTGCATGCTCTCGACGACGAGACTCGAGGTGCACCGCGCCCTCCCGGATGCTCTTCCTCCATTTTGGGCGGTCTTGGGCCAGGGATTCCCAGGTGCCAGTGGGGAGGTTTCATTTTACCAAGGAGGTTTTGAGGGTATCCTTGAAATATTTCCTCTGCCCACCTGGGGCTCACTTGCCGTGTAGGAGTTCAGAGTAGAGCGCTTGCTCAGGGAGTCTCATGTCGGGCATGCGGACAATGTGGCCTGCCCAACGGAACTGGTCAATGCTTCTGATATGTCCTTACTATACAGTACAAATGCACACGAGGCCCATGCTTGAGAGAAGGTCACTCTGTGACCAGCAACTTTTATTCGAGCACTGAAGTGATGAAGGTGGATGGAGCTTCCCCTTTTATACCTGAAAGACCAGGTTAGGAGTGTCTCCCACAAGTTCACCACCTAGTGGTCAATGTTCTCACAGTGTACAACTAGTCAGTTTATACATGGGTTACAATGACAGTTAAATACATGACAACTTCGATGCTGGGGATGTTGGCCTGAGCAAGAACACTGACATTACTATCAATCACATGGCCAATTTTTGTATCATCTGCAAACTCCTCAATCATGCCCCCTACATTGAAGTCTAAATCATTGCTGTATGCCATAAAAAGCAAGGGACCTAGTACTGAGTCCTGCGGAACCCCACTAGAAACATCCTTCCAGTCACAAAAGCACCCGTCGACCATTACCCATCATGGAAGGGCAGCATGTAGGTGAGGAAACGGGGCTGCGCTTGCTCTTGTTTCAGTGGGTGGATTTGGCTGTGGAAAACGCGACATTGTAGTGCTTAACATGGTCGAGCTGGTGATGAATGACCACACCAGTGGCACTCCAGTTGCGCTGAAGTTTGCAACCTTCAGACCTAAGGGAGCAAAGCTGGAGACTTCATCAGGGAAAGGCAGGGCTGGCAGATGGTACGTAACATGATGGGAACAAACGTGTCACAGGTAGGGGCGAGAGACTGGTTCAGCAGGTCAACAGTGGCAGAGGGGTTGCGATGACTGGAGGGTCAGAGGGGAAGGGGTTTGGGAATTTGAGAGTGAATCTGTGCGGGAGCTAGAGGAGAAATTATTTCCAGGGACAGAGTGAGTTTTGAGGAAGTAGAGGGATGGCAGTGGTAATGGAATTACACCGTAAATTATGTGAATAACTGACACTTTATAAAAATATAGTTACACAAGATGGGAACTTGTACATGAAAAAGAAAAAAAAGGAGAAAATTGTAGGGAAAAAAATCAAAGCTTTTACTGTAATATTTCAAATTTCTCCACCATCTACTGTTCATACCTCATATATAATCTCAAGGTCTTATGGTCACCCAGCAAAGCTTTTGACAAGGTCCCACCTGGCAGGCAGGTCAGAAAGGTGAAAGCCCATGGAATCCAAGGGAAAGTGGCAAGTTGGGTCCAAAACTGGCTCAGTGGCAGGATGTGATTGAACTAGAGAGGGTACAGAGGAGATTTTACGAGGATGTTGCCAAGACTGGAGAATTTTAGCTATGAAGAAAGTTTGGATAGGCTGGGGTTGTTTTCTTTGGAACAGGAAAGGCTGAGGGGAGACCTTATTGAGGTGTATAAAATTATGAGGGGCCGAAAGAGAGTGGATAGGAAGGACCAGTTTCCCTTAGCAAAGAGGTCAGAGATGGGACAGTGTAGAGGGAGCTTTACTCTGTATCTAACCCCCTGTACCTGCCCTGGGAGTGTTTGATGGGACAGTGTAGAGGGAGCTTTACTCTGTATCTAACTCGTGTTGTAGCTGCCCTGGGAGTGTTTCATGGGACAGTGTAGAGGGAGCTTTATTCTATATCTAACCCGTGCTGTACCCGCCCTGGGAGTGTTTGATGGGACAGTGTAGAGGGAGCTTTATTCTATATCTAACCCGTGCTGTACCTGCCCTGGGAGTGTTTGATGGGGCAGTGTAGAGGGAGCTTTACTCTGTATCTAACCCCCTGTACCTGCGCTGGGAGTGTTTCATGGGACAGTGTAGAGGGAGCTTTACTCTGTATCTAACCCCGTGTACCTGCCCTGGGAGTGTTTGATGGGACAGTGTAGAGGGAGCTTTACTCTGTATCTAATCCCGTGCTGTACCCGCCCTGGGAGTGTTTGATGGGACAGTTTAGAGGCAGCTTTATTCTATATCTCACCCATGCTGTACCTGCGCTGGGAGTGTTTAATGGGACAGTGTAGAGGAGCGTTACTCTGTATCTAACCGTGCTGTACCTGCCCGGGGAGTGTTTGAAGGGACAGTGTTGAGGGAGCTTTACTCTGTATCTAACCTGTGCTGTACCTGCGCTGGGAGTGTTTGATGGGACAATGTCGAGGGAGCTTTACTCTGTATCTAACTCGTGTTGTACCCGCCCTGCGAGTGTTTGATGCGACAGTGTAGAGGAGCATTACTCTGTATCTAACCGTGCTGTAACTGCCCTGGGAGTGTTTGATGGGACAATGTAGAGGGAGCTTTACTCTGTATCTGTAAAGCCCTGTCCCTGCAGTACAGACTCACACGAAGCACATGCTGAAGTCAAGGTCACTCAGGACCTGCACCTTTATTACACAGCTCTTGAATGCCATACTTGCCTGAGACCTGTCTTTATATACCTGTGTGGAACAGGTATATCCAGTGTCTCCTGCAAGTGCACCCCTGGTGGTAAGGTAAGCTTGTGGTTACAGGTCATATCTGGTTACAGTCATGTATAGAATGGTAAGATACAGTTATGTAAAGCAGTGTGAGATACATGACATCATCCTCCCCCAAGGTCTTATTGTCTTTATAGGTTCAGTCTCTCAAGTGGTCTACGCTCTTGCGTGGAGCGTCTTAGTTGTGGTTCAGTCGTTTGCCGTAGTGCCTGTTTTTCTTTCGGTGTGCTTGCTGGTATCTTGCCTGGGCTGTCTGTTTCATTCAGTATGATTGTTGGTGTCTTGCCTGGGCTGTCTATTGGGATTGCCCTTTCCTCAGGTTGTTCCCTCTGTCTGTCCACCAGGTGTGGTGTGAGTTCCACATTGTAGTCTGCCTCAACCAAATTTTAATTTGATTTTATATGTTTTAAAGTTTCATTTGCTTTAATTGCCGGATTTTTAGTGTTCCCCTCCCCTTTTATAGGGGGCACTTGTAATAAATGGTTTTAATGCCCCCAAAAAAATCACAAAAACCCCCCACAAAAAAACAAAAAAAAACATTAAAAAAAAACATTTATTTAAAAAAAAGGGCCAGTTAAGTGTCTGGAGTGTCCCCCAGATCGGGGGGCACTTGATCTGATGTTTATTTTGTTCCCACCCAAAAGAGTTGTAGTCTGCCTCTGGTTCAGCAGTGTTGTTGGTAAATCTACTTTTGACTTGGTCTACATGCCTCCGGCAGGTTTGGCCATTGTCCATTTGTACCACCAGTAGCCTGTTTCCTTCCTTGCCCGTTACTGTCCCTGCAAGCCATTTGGGACCCCTGCCGTAGTTTAGCACAAACACTTTGTCCCCTATCTCATTCCACCTCCCCCTCGAATTTCGGTCATAGTACTCAGTTAGCTTACGGCGCTTTGCCTCAATGATTTCATGCATGTCTGGGAGGATTAATGAGAGCCTTGTCTTTAAGGTCCGTTTCATCAATAGTTGCACGGGGGGTCTCCAGTCAATGAATGTGAACGAGATCTGTATGCCAGCAGCAGTCGCGACAGACGGCCCTGCAGCGTGGGACCTTGGATTTTGAGCATGCCTTGTTTAATGATTTGCACTGCTCGCTCCGCCTGGCCGTTGGAGGCCGGCTTGAATGGTGCTGTTGGAGCGGATCTTTGGACATATACTCGACTAGTATACGGGACCAAACATTTGTTTTTATTTTCCCCTTTAATGAATTTTGTAAGGGACAATACTGATGCATTATGCTTTATATAAAAAAACAGTTCGACTTCAAGGTATGCTGGCCTTGAGTAATGGAGATAGGAAAGTGAGATAATGAACGACTGGAGAGATAAGTGCTGGGTATGTTTGTCTATACCGGTGCCAAAGGGCCTGCACTTGTTTATAATGCCCTGTCACAATGCAGGCTGGTTTATATCAAGAGCTCAGCCTTGGATAGTAATCGTATGAATGCGATGATTAGACTTAAGGACTAGTGCTAAAGCATGTGATGTAAAGTGACGTAATTTGTAAGATAAAAGAACCTCACTGGAGATACCAAATTGAGAAGTGGTTCAGAGACAGGGGTCTCTAACACTTCTCCCAAAGCTTTGTCTCCGATTTAATAAACCTCTCTTTATATATTATACAGTCTCGGAAATATTTTTCCACAACAAAATGGCGTAACGGGAACAGGATACTGTCCGATCAGACGTGATCACTTAAGACAGTATCTGGAATCTGGTGTTAGAGACTGAAAAGAGAGGTGTACGGGCACGACGGGATAGTGTATAAGATACGAGTAAACAGATAGCGGGAAGAGGCTGACTAACCAGTTTGAGTTGTCCCTTTAGTAAATAAGGTCGATGCGGAAGGGAACTGATCACTCCAACCTAGAGCCGAAAACTCCGGTGGTAAGGAAACACGCTAGCTTTGTTGCGAAGACAAAGGGTCTCCACAGAGTAGTCGTGGCCGTGAGTATTACAGAAACAAAGGGAAACGTCCGAGACTGGCGAACATGGAAGGTAAGGAAGGGAATGTAAAACGCGGGCTGCCCGGGTCATTAATTAATTCCTATCATTAATTGTAACTTGCGTAATTACGTAATGCCATAAAAAAGCTGATGGTGACTATCTTAAGTGACATATGGATCCAGACATAAGCTTTGTTGAATGAAGAGAGACTTTTGTGAGTGTCTATTTTGAATGAAGAGAGTACTTGAGTGGTTTTGACTGTGGAATGAATGAAAGCCTGTTTGGGAAGGTGTGGAGTTGCCTGCCTGTTTTAGCTCCACCCACTTTTTCCAAACAGAGTGAAATTTTTTTTAACCCTTTGTAGTGTTGTCCTGTATGTGGGAAGTTTAAGAAACTGTGAACCTTATGATATTACATTTTAAGTTAGAAACGAAGGTGTGGATATATTCGGATGATAAGTTACGGAGCTAGGAAATGCACAAAGGATAGGTTTGTTGAGTAAACGATAAAAAATACATGGTCCCGGTAGTAAAAAAAAAAAAGAATTTATTTGTCACGCTCACTTACTTGTCGAAAGAAAACATGCAATTGGGTTGAAAGACATAAATTTAGTCTAGGAATGAGATAAAGAATGCCTTTTAAAATGCTCCCATTTTCCTTTGTGTAAAACCTTGACACGAAAGCTTCTAGCTCAGTAAAAAAAAAAAAGTTTTAAATCTAGAAATACCTTCAGGGATCAGGTCAAACTCCTGGGCGAGTGGTGAGCTATCTGTGAAGGTGTAAAAGGGACTTTTGAAAAAGGCTAAAACAGTAAGCTTTAGCAGTTTAGAAAAGAAAAAGATAAAGCAGGAAAAGGTCTCTGCCACGGGAACAGGAGGAGGGCAGAAAAGGGGGACTTGCCATAATTGTGGAAAACCGGGCCATTTTGCCAGGGAATGCAAAGGGAAAGGCAGTGAAAAGCAATGTATGTATTGTGGTAAGAAAGGGCACCTGGAATCGACATGCTATGGTAAAAATGGCTATCCTAATAAGGCAAGGACCCTGTCAGAACAGGAATACCAGCAGTGACAGGCATACAAAGCCACCCGGTGATGTCCAGCGGCCCCTGTACAAAGTAAAAAGGAGGGAAGGATACATGTGTCTGCACTAGTAGGGGGCCGACAGTGTGAGATGCTCGTGGACACGGGAGCCTCAATATCCATTACCAATATGCCCCTTCCCGTCACCGACAAGAAGGCTCTGATAAACGGAATAGATGGACGGCCCACACTGGCCTACCTGAGCACCACCCAATTGGTGGAAATTGATAACATATATACCCATGAGATTTTACGTATGCAAGAATCGTGAGGGAACAATATTGGGGAATGATGTAATGAGGGAATTTAAGGCCCTGATTGATTGCGGCAAGGGAAAACTGGCCCTAGACCTTATAGAGTGGGGCCCTGAACAAAAACAGGCATATAGTAAACTCAAGTCAGAACTAGTCTCTGCACCTGGATTGGGACTGCCTGACATGGGTAAGGATTTCCACATCCACTGTAACAATGAAAGTGGGTTCTATATGGCCGTGGTCACCCAAGATCACGGGGATAAAAGGAGACCTATAGCCTATTACTCTACCACCGAAAGCCCGGTGGTGACTGGGTTATCCAGATGTATAGCCGCGCTAGATTGCGCAGCTTGGGCGGTAAAAATTAAGCGAGCCTGTGGTGATAACTGGAAACATCATTCTCCACACTAAACACACATTGGTAGAAATGTTAAACACAGGAAAACTGAGAACCGTATCTAATATGAGACGGGCAAAGTGGGAAGCAGTCCTCTTAACATCCAACAAAGCGGTAACCATAATTAGGGATGTAGGAAACAACCCGCAGAAGGTATGATGGGTGAAGGGGAACCCCATTTTTGCGAAGAGGTATGTGAGGATATGGAAGAGGATAGAATAAAAGACGCCCCCCCCTTCAAACCGCAGAACAAACCTTGTTTATGGACGGCTCACGAAAATACGTAGCGGGACTACCTCGTACCGGATGGGCCGTAGTTAACCAGGATCTAGAGACAGTCAAATCAGGGCGAATTAATGGGGGGTCGTCAGCTCAAGTGGCAGAACTGGTAGCCCTCACCCGGGCACTGGAATTATCAGAAAATAAGATTGTTAATATATATACGGACAGTAGATATGCATTCGGGGTAGTACACGATTATATGACAGCATGGGGGAGAAGGGGTTTTATCACAACTAGCGGACATCCCATAAAGCATCAGCTGAGAATAGAAGCTCTTTTAGCAGCCAGTAATAAACCAAAACAGGTAGCGGTTATTAGCATTAAAGCCCACAGAAGGGAGCCGGACCGAACCAGTCCAGATTGGCTGAGTCACCAGGGAAATAAGGCTGCAGACGTAGCTGCACAGAAGGCATTAGAACAGGAAGAGTGTGAGGAAGCCTCAGTCAGTGCCGCTGGGGCCCAGGATGAACAGATAAGTATTGAGAAACTACACCAGGACACTTCTGAGGAGGAAATAGGTATGTAGACAAAGCAGGGCGCAACGCAAGGGAAAGATAACGTTTGGAGACGAAACGACAAGGTAAGGGTGCCTGAATGCATACAGAATACCTTATTGGAGTTGCATCATGGCCTGTCTCATTCGGGACGAGAGGCCATGACCGGGAGTCTTGGAAGAGATTGGTGGTGGAAAGGGATGGGGAGAGATATCGCCAAATATAATCCAGGCAGGCCCATTAAAATTAAAATGGGACACCAGCCCCGTCCACGGGGGCCATGGGAACACGCACAAATTGATTTCACAGGTCCTTTGCCCCCATCCCATGGAAAAAGATATTGCCTAGTGATTATAGATCAATTTACCCGGTGGGTGGAAGCTTTCCCCACACGTGATTGCACTGCCTCAACAGTGGCAGGGATATTGACCGAGCAGGTGATTCCCCGATGGGGAGTGCCTCAACAGTGGCAAGGATATTCTGACCAAGGCACCCACTTCACCGGAAAAATTGTAAAAACAATATGCCAGCTGATGGGCATAAAACAAAAATTCCACATCCCCTACCACCCGCAGAGTTCTGGGATGGTAGAGCGCATGAACCGTACCCTTAAGAAGGCCCTGGCAAAGGCCATGCAAATGTCAGGAAAAACGTGGACAGAAGTATTACCCATTATATTGATGAAGTTAAGAGCCACGACAAACCGGACAATCGGATTAATCCCTTATGAACTAATGACAGGAAGGGCGATGCAATTACCGGAGAACATCATAACAGGGGGGGCCGATGTAGGCCCATTAAAAGACAAAATAAAACGGTATGTTTTGGAACTAAGTACTCAATTAAAAGGGATGCGTAAATTAGTTAGGGACAATCAGAAAGAAAGAGACGCGGAAGCAGAGCTTACAAAGCTCCCTGAAGTCCCATTGGCGGGAAGTCGCGTTATGGTAAGGGTCCTCCCGGGAAAACCGGGGTTTGCCCCAAAAATGGATAGGACCGTATGAGGTTATAATCAGCAGGGACACTTGTGCCTGCATCGATGTTAAAGGGAACGGACAATGGAAGCATTGGACCCAGCTTCAGGTTTTTGAACCAGCTGTTGAGCACACGTATTAGTTGTTGTTGTTTGTCTATTTACAGATTGACAGCGAGAGATTCTTCAAGCAAGCCATACGGCCATTTTGCCTTTGACTATTTGTTAATTATAGAGTAATAAGATGAAACTATATATTGCGATCGGTGCGATTATCATAGTTCGTGTTAGGTCCAGCCTGCTAGCTAGACCGAAACGAGAGTTACAAGTGAATACCTTTTTGTACATGTCTTATGTTTATGCGCAAAATGAGAACTTTTCTAGTTGCTGGGTATGTTCGCACATCCCCATACATAGCAAGGGAGGCATCCCTTTGAGGTCAATCTCCCTTAACATTTCGGAAGTAGCAGAGTGGGTAATGCGACAAAACGGTACAGGGGAAGTAAATGATATTTGGAACCAGAGTGGGGATAAAGAAACGTGGAGATCGGGGGGGTTACCTTTTGGATGCATTGACGGATGGTACCAGCCGGAATACAATAGGTCGGTACGACCCCCGTTCCTGGTTTTGACCAACACCTCAGGAGTTGGAAGGCCCACCGCTGACATTTGTTTCACTAGAAACCTGACTGGTGAGAAAACAGGTTTTGTAGCAGGATACTTTAACCTCGCCAGGTGGAACATAATAGCCAGCAAAACAACAAACCAGGGGTTCTTTGAAATAGAGGGTTTGAAGAATCAGACAAGTAATCAGGACTGGGACCCTAAGATTAGGTGGCGACGGGGGGCTGAGAGAGAGATTGGGATCGAATCTAACAGCATACAATGGCACTTATTTTGTGTGCGGGCATAAGGCCTACCCCTAGTTGTCACAGGACTGGAGGGGGTCCTGTTATTTGGGATATGTGGTCCCCTTTTGTCAGACGGGTACGTACTTTAGCAGAAGTACAGACACCAGGTCGACTAAGACGAGATCTTACCCCGGTAGAGAGGCTATTTGGGATCATGATGCTCCCATTCGGGATAGGACGCACCATGGATGAATTATGTAACCGAGAGAGGATACTGGAACAGATAGTTAACGACACTGCTGAAGCAATGGAGGGCATAACGGCTGAAATGGTAGCCATACGCACAATGGTACTCCAGAACCGAATGGCCCTAGATACTTGCACAAAGTGGGGGCACATGTGCCTTAATTGGAGCTGAATGTTGCACTTACATTCCCAATAATTCAGAAAACATAACCAACCTCGCTTATCACATAAGAAGGGAGGTAAAGAAGTTATCCACGACAGCAGGAGGATCTGGCTGGTTTGACTGGCTATTAGGGGGATCCTTGGGGTCCTATCTTATGCATGGTGTAATTATTCTGGTTGTAATCATAATTTCTTGCTGTCTGATTATCGGGTGTTTTGATATCTGCTGTAAAGTTATGATGGCTCGACTGATGCCAGTAGCCAGTGTAATCGCCGAAGAAGAAGCACACCTGATGAAAATACCTGAAGACACCAAGGATGAAGAAACAGACGACAATGACACTGACCACTATCTTTGAAGGGTAGCCGAGACCTACAGGCAAGGTGGACATACGGAACATCAGGGAAGTAACATACCCCAAAGGACGAATATATGACACCATGCTACTATCATTGTGGTCATCTGGATTTCGTGAACATCCTCCAGGACCAAAAGGGGGAATATTGTTGGAGCGGATTTTTGGACATATACTTGACGAGTATACGGGACCAAACATTTGTTTTTATTTTCCCCTTTAATGAATTTTGTAAGGGACAATACTGATGCATTATACTTTATATAAAAAAACACAGTTAGACTTCAAGGTATGCTGGCCTTGAATAATGGAGATAGGAAAGTGAGATAATGAACGACTGGAGAGATAAGTGCTGGGTATGTTTGTCTATACCGGTGCCAAAGGGCCTGCACTTGTTTATAATGCCCTGTCACAATGCAGGCTGGTTTATATCAAGAGCTCAGCCTTGGATAGTAATCGTATGAATGCGATGATTAGACTTAAGGACTAGTGCTAAAGCATGTGATGTAAAGTGACGTAATTTGTAAGATAAAAGAACCTCACTGGAGATACCAAATTGAGAAGTGGTTCAGAGACAGGGGTCTCTAACACTTCTCCCAAAGCTTTGTCTCCGATTTAATAAACCTCTCTTTATATATTATACAGTCTCGGAAATATTTTTCCACAACAGTGCCGTCTTAACGTGGTTTATGCCGTGGTCACTTATGAAATCTTGGAATTCTGCACTGGTGAAACACGGACCATTATCACTGACCAATATGTCAGGAATTCCGTGCGTTGCAAACATAGTTCCAAGGCTCTCCAGTGTTGGAGGTGGTGCTCGAATTTAAAATGGTGCATTTGATCCACTTTGAAAATGCATCTACAATTACGAGGAACATTTTGCCCATGAATGGGCCCACATAGTCTACGTGCACCCGCAACCACGGTTTAGTGGGCCAGGGGCTCAGGGGGGCCTCTCTGGGGGCATTACTGAGTTGGGCACAAATGGTGCACCATCAGACGCAGAGCTCCAAGTCCGCGTCAATCCCAGGCCATCAGACGTGGGATCTGGCTATGGCCTTCATGAGAACGATCCCCGGGTGCTCGCGGTGGAGCTCCCGGACAAATGCCTCTCTGCCTCACAGAGGCATAACTACTCAGCTGCCCCACATCAGGCAGTCTGCTTGTAGGGACAGCTCATGCATGCGCCTATGGAAAGGTTTGATCTCCTCGGGGCAGGCATTGCGAGCCTCTGCCCAGTCACCAGTTAAGACACATCTTTTTACTGAGGATAACGTGGAGTCGCTGGTCGTCCAGGCTCTGATTTGGCAAACCGTCATGGGCGAACCTGTGGACTCAAAGGCATTGATTGCCATGACTATCTCACAGTCCTGTTCATCAGACCCTTCCGTGGTCGCCAGGGGTAGCCTGCTAAGCGTGTCGGCACAGTTGTCTGTGCCTGGTCTGTGCCTTATGGTATAGTCGTAGGACGCCAGCATGAGTGCCCACCGTTGAATGCGCGCCGAGGCGTTGGCATTTATTGCCTTGCTCTCGGATAGTAGGGACGTGAGGGTCTTGTGGTCGGTTTCTAACGCGAACTTGGCCCCAAAAAGGTATTGGTGCATCTTTTTGACACCGTACACGCACGCGAGCGCCTCCTTCTCCACCATTCCGTACCCGCGCTCCGCCCACGAAAGTGACCTGGAGGCATAAGCTATGGGTTGTAATTTACCCGCACCATTGACATGTTGCAAAATGCACCCGACCCCGTACGCTGACGCATCACAGTAAGAACTAGCTTTTTACCTGGATCAAAGAAAGCCAAAACACTGTTGGAGCACAGAAGGTTGCATACCTTATTGAAGGCGCGGTCCTGGGCGTCCCCCCAAAACCAATCGCACCCCTTTCTGAGTAGCACGTGGAGAGGCTCCAGCAGCGTGCTTAAGTTCTGCATAAAGTTCCCAAAGTAATTGAGTAGCCCGAGAAAGGCGCGCAGTTCCGAGACATTCCGGGGCCTGGGTGCCAGGCGAATTGCTTCTGTTTTGGACTCTGTTTAGCGGATTCCATCAGCGGCAATCCTTCTGCCCAAAAATTCAACCTCGGGTGCGAGAAACAGGCACTTGGATTTTTTAACTCTTAGGCCTACCCGATCCAACCGCTTTAGTACTTCCTCCAAATTGCGGAGATGGGAGTCGGTGTCCCTGCCCGTGATAAGTATGTCGTCTTGAAATACAACCGTCCCCGGGATGGACTTGAGTAGACTCTCCATGTTGCGCTGGAATATAGCAGCTGCCGACCTGATGCCGAATGGGCATCGATTGTACATGAAAAGGCCTCGATGTGTGTTGATGGTGGTGAGTAGCTTAGACTCTTCGGTCAGTTCTTGCGTCATATACGCAGATGTGAGATCTAGTTTTGAGAAAAGTTTGGCAAATAGGTCTTCCGCTCTGGGCAGCGGGTATTGGTCCTGTAGAGAGACTCTGTTTATGGTAGATTTGTAATCCCCACAGATTCGTACGGATCCATCAGGCTTCATGACTGGGACGATGGGACTTGCCCAGTCGCTAAATTCCACAGGTGAAGCCTGTCCAGCTCATGTTCAATCTTTTCCCTCATCACATAGGGCACAGCTCTAGCCTTGCGATGGACCAGTCTAGCATCCTGTGTGATGTAGATTTGACTTTGGCCCCTTTGAAGGTGCCCACACCTGGCTGAAAGAGATGTTCAAATCGACTTAGAAGTGTTGAGCAGGAGGTCCATTCCTCTGACAACACGGCGTGAATATCATCCCATTTCCAATTTAGTTTTGCCAGCCAGCTTCTCCCCAGCAGTGCTGGGAGATCTCCGGGGACAATCTACAGGGGAAGTCGGTTCACTGTCCCTTTGTGTGTGACTGAGAGCATTGCGCTGCCAAGGACTGGGACGATTTCTTTGGTATAGGTCCTAAGTTTGGTGTCGACCCTTGTGAGTTTTGGTCTGTCGCTTTTGTGCGGCCACAGCTGTTCAAATTGTTGAGCGCTCATGAGAGATTGACTCGCTCCCGTATCCAGCTCCATGTTGACGGGTATCCCGTTGAGTAGGACCCTCATCATTATTGGAGGCGTCTTGTTGTATAAGCAGTGCCATTGATCATGTTGACCCACTGTACCTCGGTGTCTCGGGTACTGTCCCCACCGTCTTCTGGTCTGCTTTCCGACCCCTCCGATTCGTATACCAGCCGAGCTGCCGTTTTTCTGCACATGCGGGCCAGATGTCCTGTATAGTTGCAGTTTCTGCAAACGGCATGCTGAAATCGACACCCCCTTGACGAGTGCCTTCCCCCACATCTCCAGCACAGACCACTTCCATTGTTTCCAAAGGATGAGCTGCGTCTGGCTGATCTCTCGAGCTTCTCTCAGTTTGTAGTTGATTGCTCGCATTGTGGGTTGATGAGGTGTGAACGGCCGTTCATGTGGCCCTTGATGGCTTCTGGCGCCACTGCCTGCTGTTGAGGGCCTGCTCTCCTGCCTTTGTCTGTGTGTGGGGGTAGCAGTTTGTTTCACGCTGTGAACCCCTTGTTCCGATGTTTCGTTAGTTGTCGTACCCGCACTGTAGATCAACTTAGTTTCTTCTTCTCCTGCCAAGAATGTCTGTGCAACCAGTGCTGCTGCCTCTAGGGTCAAGTTCTTGGTTTCTATGAGCTTTTGGAATATGCCTGCGTGGCCTATTCCTTCAATACAAAAGTCTCTCAGTACTTCTCTCCTTAGTTCATCGGAGAACTCACATAAGCCAGCCAACCTCTGAAGTTCCGCCACAAAGTCGGGTATTCTCTGGCCCACACAGCGTCTGCAGTTGTAGAACCTGTGTCTGGCCATGTGTAGGCTGCTCGCTGGCTTCAGGTGGTCTCGTACCAGTGTGCTCAACTCCTCAAACGACTTGCTTGCTGGTTTCTCGGGTGCCAGCAGGTCCTTCATTAAGGCGTATGTTTTCGAGCCACAGCTGGTCAAGAGGTGGGCTCTTCTCTTCTCTGCCTTATCATCGCCTAACCAGTCTTTGATTACGAAGCTTTGCTGGAGCCTTTCTATAAAGTCCTCCCAATTACTTCCAGCACTGTGTTTTTCATCTGAGCCGTTGGTCGCCATTCTGTGGATTCTGTAATCCCGCAACTCGTCGCCATTGTAAAGCCCTGTCCCTGCAGTACAGACTCACACGAGGCACATGCTGAAGTCAAGGTCACTCAGGACCTGCACCTTTATTACACAGCTCTCGAATGCCACACTTGCCTGAGACCTGTCTTTATATACCTGTGTGGAACAGGTATATGCAGTGTCTCCTGCAAGTGAACCCCTGGTGGTAAGGTAAGCTTGTGGTTACAGGTCATATCTGGTTACAGTCATGTATAGCATGGTAAGATACAGTTATGTACAGCAGTGTGATACATGACAGTATCTAACCCCGTGCTGTACCTGCCCTGGGAGTTTTCGATGGGACAGTGTAGAGGGAGCTTTACTCTGTATCTAACTCGTGCTGTACCTGCCCTGGGAGTGTTTGATGGGATAGTGTAGAGGAGCGTTACTCTGTATCTAACCCGGTGCTGTACATGCCCTGGAAGTGTTTGATGGGACAGTGTAGAGTAATCTTTACTCTGTATCTAACCCGTGCTGTACCTGCGCTGGGAGTGTTTGATGGGACAGTGTAGAGGGAGCTTTACTCTGTATCTAACCCCGTGCTGTACCTGCCCTGGGAGTGCTTGATGGGCCAGTGTAGAGGGATCTTTACTCTGTATCTAAGCCCCTGTACCTGCCCTGGTAGTGTTTGACGGGACTGTGTAGAGGGAGCTTTACTCTGTATCTAACTCGTGCTGTACCTGTCCCGCGAGAGTTTGATGGAACAGTGTAGAGCGAGCATTAATCTGTAACTAACCCCGTGCTGTATCTGCCCTGGGAGTGTTTGATAGGACAGTGTAGAGAGAGCTTTACTCTGTATCTATCCTGTGCTGTACCTGCCCTGGGAGTGTTTGATGGGACAATGTCGAGGGAGGTTTACTCTGTATCTAACCCCATGCTGTACCTGCCCTGAAAGTGTTTGATGGGACAGTGTAGAGGGAGCTTTACTCTGTATCTAAGCCCCTGTACCTGCCCTGGGAGTGTTTGACGGGACTGTGTAGAGGGAGCTTTACTCTGTATCTAAGCCCCTGTACCTGCCCTGGGAGTGTTTGATGGGACAGTGTAGAGCGAGCATTACTCTGTAACTAACCCCGTGCTGTACCTGCCCTGGGAGTGTTTGGTGGTTAGTGTAGAGGGAGCTTTACTCTGTATCTAACCCCGTGCTGTAACTGCCTTGGGAGTGTTTGATGAGACAGCGAGAGGGAGCTTTACTCTGTACCTAACCCAGTGCTGTACCTGCCCTGGGAGTGTTTGATGGGACAGTGTAGAGGGAGTTTTACTCTGTATCTAACCCCGTGCTGTACCTTCCCTGGGAGTGTTTGATGGGACAGTGTAGAGGGAGCTTTACTCTGTATCTAACCCTCTGTACCTGCCCTGGGAGAGTTTGATGGGACAGTGTAGAGGGAGCTTTACTCTGTATCTAACCCTCTGTACCTGCCTTGGGAGAGTTTGATGGGACAGTGTAGAGGGAGCTTTACTCTGTATCTAACCCCCTGTACCTGCCCTGGGAGTGTTTGATACTAACACTGAGAGCTTCCGCGTCAGGGCGGGACTTCCGGGCTGGGCGATAAAAGTCCTGGCCCCTGAAGGTTTCCGCGAGTGGCAATTTCGCCTCCTATCTGTTGGAAATCAAAATGTAATTTGCGGACTCCAGCCTATTACAACTGGTTTTTGTGCCCTCCACCAGGGGGCAGTGGTAATTAAAACTCATCCTCACATCACAACAACAAATACATACATTTATTGCCAGAGGTAGAGGGGTTTGCTATGTCTGTAATTTACCACTGTTTTCTCGAAATTTCTAACATAATAGGATGGAAACTGGACATAGAAACAGGAGTTGGCATTCAGCCCCTAGAGCCTGTTCAGCCAGCACAGCACACTGTCCTTCCACCTGGTTTGAATCCAGTCCAGACTGATGGGATGAAAGTCTGTTCTCTCGGCTGTTGGGGTTCCGTGAAGAGAATCTAAACCCAGTTCTTAAAGGCCAAGGTTCCATCGCACAAAACTGCCCACAGCAAGAGGAGAGGGTGGGGAGATATACCAGATTTATTTCCAGATTCCATTTTAAACTGAATTAAAATTCTCAAACTGCAATTGTGGGATTTGAACTCATGACTGCTGGAGCATTACACCAGACCTCTAGATTACTAGTCCAGTAACATACAAATTCAGTACGCGTACTGCATAGGGGAAATCTTCCCACTAATATTGACAATCTCAAATGTGAAATGCATAATCACCTCAACGATTCCCTAACAACCTCACAAAGGCCAGTGTGCCCTTTTAATAATTGTCCTATAAGTATAACAAGTTAGATTTACATTTCCCCATTAATCAATACCAACCTGTCATGTAGTTCAATGTAAAGGAAAGAAAGAACTTGCACTTATCTGGCGCTTTTCAAAGTTCTTTACAGCCAATAAAGTACACTGAAGGAAACGTGGCAGCCAATTTGCACACAGTAAAGTCCCACAAACAGCAATGAGATAATCTGTTTTTTAGTGATGTTGGTTAAGGAAGGGGTTCTCAACTGGGGGTCTGCAAGAAGATTTCAGGGCATCTGCCATTTGGTTTGTCCCATCAATATACAGGGGAGACTACTGATGGCTATGGTATATTGAGACGAGCGGAACAGTCTCAGCGATACAAGGACTCTGCATGCGCAGTCAATTAAGGTTCTTACTGTTGGACACCATTTGTATGGTTAGACAAGTCCCTTTGCGTGTCACTGACCTTTACAGCAGTATTTATCTCAGCAAGTTGTTTTTTGATCCAACCCTATTCACTTCCACATAAACCACTCACCACTTTTAACTATTAAATAAAATAGTGGGAATTAGAACATCTCTCCCGGGGGATTAAAATCTGAGTTGGGGGGCAGGGAAATCTGCAAGTTAGTCCGGCGTTACATGGGCCAAGGTAGCATGAGCCTTTCTTTCAACCGTTTTCTTTCCTCCCACGCAGAGCCGCCCTGTGTCGGTTGGAAGCCGGTTGCGTGTTTTAAAATAGCACCTTCAATGGAGAGAGTGCGTGCGCCATGTGGCCTTGGAGGGGTGAGGCGGAGGAAAGAAAGAGACTTTCCGGTCTCTGGGCCTGCGGCAAGGCCATAATAATCAGGATCCGGTGTGACTCTCTCCTTCTCTCCTGGACTCTGGGGAGGTACCATCGGATTGGAAAGCAGCTAATGTAACGCCTCTGTTTAAAAAAGGGGGCAGACAAAAGGCAGGTAACTATAGGCCGGTTAGTTTAACATCTGTAGTGGGGAAAATGCTTGAAGCTATCATTAAGGAAGAAATAGCGGGACATCTAGATAGGAATAGTGCAATCAAGCAGACGCAGCATGGATTCATGAAGGGGAAATCATGTTTAACTAATTTACTGGAATTCTTTGAGGATATACCAAGCATGGTAGATAGAGGTGTACCGATGGATGTGGTGTATTTAGATTTCCAAAAGGCATTCGATAAGGTGCCACACAAAAGGTTACTGCAGAAGATAAAGGTACGCGGAATCAGAGGAAATGTATTAGCATGGATCGAGAATTGGCTGGCTAACAGAAAGCAGAGAGTCGGGATAAATGGGTCCTTTTCGGGTTGGAAATCGGTGGTTAGTGGTGTGCCACAGGGATCGGTGCTGGGACCACAACTGTTTACAATATACATAGATGACCTAGAAGAGGGGACAGAGTGTATTGTAACAAAATTTGCAGATGACACAAAGATTAATGGGAAAGCGGGTTGTGTAGAGGACACAGAGAGGCTGCAAAGAGATTTAGATAGGTTAAGCGAATGGGCTAAGGTTTGGCAGATGGAATACAATGTCGGAAAATGTGAGGTCATCCACCTTGGAAAAAAACACAGTAAAAGGGAATATTATTTGAATGGGGAGAAATTACAACATGCTGTGGTGCAGAGGGACCTAGGGGTCCTTGTGCATGAAACTCTTTTAGAGTCTACCTGTGAAAACATAAAACAATAACGGTGCCACCCAACCTGGGTGACACTCCAGACATTTACAAGGCCCCTTTTTTTTCCCCCCCTTTTTTTTGTTTTTTTTTTGTGTTTTTCTTTTTTTTTTGGTTTTTTTTTTGGGCACTAAAATCACAATTTTCCCTAGTGCCCCCTATAAAAGGGAAGGGGGACACTAAAATCACCGGCAATTAAAACAAATTAAACTTAAAAAACGTAAAATCAAATTAAAATTTGGTTGCCGGGCGTGATGATGCACTCCAGTCCCTCCGGTGCCCACCTCTCGCGGAAGGCCGCGAGCGTACCGGTGGACACCGCGTGCTCCATCTCCAAGGACACCCTGGACCGGATGTAAGAGCGGAAGAGAGGCAGGCAGTCAGGTTGAACGACCCCCTCGACCGCCCGCTGCCTGGACCGGCTGATGGCACCCTTGGCCGTGCCCAGGAGCAGTCCTACGAGGAGGCCTTCGGACCTACCCGCTCCCCTCCGCACAGGGTGCCCAAAGATCAGGAGAGTGGGACTGAAGTGCAGCCAGAATTTCAGGAGCAGCCCCTTCAAATAATGGAACAGGGGCTGCAACCTTGTGCACTCCATAAAAACATGGAACACGGACTCCTCCAGACCGCAGAAATTGCAGGCGGCCTGGGAGTCCGTGAACCGGCTTAAAAATTTGTTGCACGGCACTGCTCCGTGCACCACCCTCCAGGCCAAGTCCCCGATGAATAGTGGGAGGACCCCTGCGTAGAGTGCCCTCCATCGGGGACCCCCGCCTCCTCCGGACGGCAAGATGGTGCGCCATGGCGTGTCCGGACGGCCGGCGAGGATGGCAAAGTTGAGGGTGTGCAGGAGCAGCCCGTACAGGAAACCCCTCCGCGCGGAACTGAAAGGCACGGAGGGGATTTCCCCGAGGCGGCTCAAGTTGTGAGGCGCCGGCCCCCGAGGGAGGTTCCGGGGTTTGGCGCCGATGAGGAATTCCGTCCGGACGGGGGTCAGTTCGGACGGGATCTCCCCACGTGCTTGAGCCTCCTCGATACACCTAACGGAGTCAGGGCCCAGAGCTGTTTTTAGCGACTCGATGGCATCGGCCGCGCGGCGGACGTTGGCAGAATTTAGGCGCCGCGCCAGCGTGACTGGCGCCATCCAGCCCGCTCCTCCGCCATCGAGCAGGTCCCTGACCCTGGTCACCTCACCAGCCACAGCCCTCTCTTCCGACCGCCACATAAAACCTCGGCCGTGGAGGTACGGATTCCCGAGCAGCGGCTCCTGCAGGACGGCCGCCACTCCAGCCGGTGGAGAGCTGCGCTTGGTGGAGACTTTGTTCCAGACCCTGATGAGTTCCCTGTAAAAGACAGGCAGCTCCCGGAGGGCGGTCCTGGCACCCCCCAAGTTCACAAACAGGAGCTGCGTGTCATAATTGAGGTCGAGCTGCTGGCGGAAGAAATACCTCGCCAGAGCACACCACCTAGGAGGGGGCTCGACGTAAAGGTATCTCTGCAGGGTCTGAAGACGGAAAGTCGCGAGCTGGGCGCTGACGCACACCAACGACTGACCGCCCTCCTCAAGCGGGAGACTCAAGACCGCGGCAGAGACCCAGTGCTTCCTGTTGTTCCAGAAGAAGTCCACCAGCTTCTTCTGTATCTTGGCGACAAACGCAGGGGGAGGGGTCAAAGTGACCAGCCGGTACCACAGCATTGCGGCCACCAGCTGGTTTATGACTAGCGCTCGACCCCTGTAGGTCAGCACTCGGAGCAGTCCTGTCCAGCGCCCTAGGCGAGCGGCGACCTTGGCCTCCAGCTCCTGCCAGTTCGCCGGCCAGGCTCCCTCGTCGGGGCTAAGGTAGACTCCCAGATAGAGGAGATGGGTCGTGCTCCAGGCAAAAGGCCTGAGCTCCTCCGGCAGGGAGTCCACCCGCCACTGACCCACCAGGAGTCCGGAACATTTCTCCCAGTTGATCCTGGCGGAGGACGCGGCCGAGTAAATCTCCTGGCACTCACGCATCCTCCGCAGGTCAGCGGGATCCTCTACCGCGAGGAGCACGTCATCGGCGTAAGCCGAGAGGACGACCTCCACGCCCGGCCCTTGCAGAGCCAGTCCCGTCAACCTCGTCCGCAGGAGGCGCAGGAAAGGCTCCACGCAAACGGCGTATAACTGGCCGGACATGGGGCATCCCTGGCGCACCCCTCTCCTAAAGCGAAGGGGCGCCGTCAAGGACCCGTTAACCTTAATCAGACACTCCGCGGCGGCGTACAAAAGTCGGATCCGGGCGACGAAATGCGTCCCGAACCCGAAAGCGCGCAGAGTTCCGAGCAGATAGTCGTGATCCACCCTGTCGAACGCCTTCTCTTGGTCGAGGGATAGGAAGGCGACCGACAGACCAGCCTCCTGGGAACAATGGATGAGGTCCCGGACCAGATGGATGTTATCGTGGATCGTCCGGCCCGGGACCGTGTATGACTGGTCGGGGTGGATCATGTGGTCCAGCACGGCACCAAGGCGAGCAGACATCGCCCTGGCGAAGATTTTGTAGTCCGTGCTGAGGAGGGAGACCGGGCGCCAGTTCTTAAGGAGGCGGAGATCGCCCTTCTTAGGCAGCAGGACGATGACTGCCCTGCGCCAAGAGAGGGGCATCTCCCCGGTCGCCAGACTTTCCCCCAGGACCCGCGCGTAGTCGCTCCCCAGGACGTCCCAGAACGCCCTGTGGAACTCCACGGTCAGCCCGTCCAGCCCCGGGGATTTTCCCCTCGAGAGCCGGGCGAGGGCACCGGTCAGCTCCGCCAGGCTTAGCGGAGCTTCCAGATTTTCGGCGCCCTCCGGGCCGACCTTCGGCAGGTCCTCCCACAAAACTCTACGCGCTTCCTCGCTGGACGGATCCGGAGAGAACAGAGCCCCGTAATATTCACGGACCCTGTTGTTGACGCCCTCCGGATCCGAGACGAGAGAGCCGTCGTCGGCCAGCAGCGTCAAGAGCTGCTTACGGACACTCTGCCTTTTTTCCAGCGAGTAGAAGAAGGGGGAGCCGCGGTCCAGATCCCGCAGGAACCGGATCCGCGACCTCACGAACGCGCCTCGGGACCCGACGAGCTGCAGGTCCTTCAGCGCGGCCTTCTTCGCTTCGTACACCGTCCGCAGGGCCGGGTCCTGGACGACTTGACCGAGACGGGCTTCCAGGTCGAGCACCTCTTTTTCTAGGCGCCCGACTCTGGCCGCCCGCCTCTTGGTCGACCCCCTCGCGTACTCTTGACAGAAGACGCGGACGTGAGCCTTGCCCACGTCCCACCATAGCCTCAAGGAGGGGAAGCCCCCCTGCTTCCTTCTCCAGTCGGACCAGAATCGACGGAACGAGTCCTGGAACCGCACGTCCTCCAGCAGCCGGTTGTTAAAGTGCCAGTACGCGGACCCCGTCCTCGCGCGGAGCGAAGCGAGCTCCGCCCACACCAGGTGGTGGTCCGAACACGGCACCGGCCGCATGGAGGCCGCCGGGACGCAGGAAACGTACGCCCGAGACACGTAAAGGCGGTCGACTCTAGACCATCCAACTCCAGGCCTCACCCAAGTAAAGGCGCTGGAGTCGGGGTGGAGATTTCGCCAGACGTCCACCAAGTCGAAGGACCCGACCAGGTCCCTCAACTTCTCCATCGCCGTCATGCACTGCGGGGCACCGGAGCGGTCCCTCGCCTCGAGGGTGCAGTTAAAATCCCCCCCGAGGACAATGCAGTCGCCGACGTCGACGGAGCCAAGAAGAGCGGACACCTCTTCAAAGAAGCGCGTTTGCTGCGGGCCGGGATGAGGGGCGTACACGTTCACGAGATGGAGCGGCACGTCCCCCAGGCGAACCGTTACGTGCAGCAAGCGGCCTGGCACGGGCTCCTCGACCCCCAAGATCTCCGGCTGAAAATGCGGGCCCAGCAAGATGGCCACCCCACTAGAAATGGCAGTGAGGTGGCTCATGCGGACCTCTCCTTGCCATTCCAGGAGCCACGTGGCTTCGTCTCCCGGAACGGTGTGGGTTTCTTGCAGGAAGCACACCGCATATTTCCCCTCCCGCAGGAGCGAAAAATTGTCAAATCTACGGCGTGCCCCTCTGCCGCCGTTGATGTTGAGGCTGGCTATGGTTATCTTCATGACAAAAGCATAGTGCAACCTCTACCTTAACCTATTGTGGGGGAGGGAGCGGAGTCTTTTGTTGAACTCCGCTCCCTCCGCAGCCCAGCGAGGAGTCCCTCGAGCTCGCGCAGCTCAAGGTGCTGCTCCTTTGTCAAGGGCCCGCCCGCGGCCAAGGTTTTAACGGCGGCGCGGACGGACCCCTTGATCAGCTCCGGCTCGGACCATTTTTCCAGGGCCAGTCGGGCTTGGTCGCGGCGACCCCGGCTCTGGGCCAAAAAGTCCCGGAGTTCCTTTGCAGGAACGAGGAGGGCCTCAGCGGCGGCCGCGAGCAGATCCACCGCCTCCCTGGCGGTGGTCTCTAGGTCTTCACCCGCGTCCCCCACCGAGTCCCCGTCCTCCTCCGGGAGGTGGCCGCCAGCAGCCGGCCCATCGACCGCACAAGGTACGGCAAATGAACCGGCCGCTCCAACCGGCCCTGGCACTGCCCCGATCCCACCCCCAGGATCGTCGGCAGAGGAGTCCCCACTGGGCTCTTTTAAAAATGGTGCTGGGTCGGGAAATGACAGCGGAAGGGGTTCCCCCTCCGCCCCAGGAACCGGAGAACAAGGAGAGACCCGGCCATAGGAAATCCCCAGGCCCTCCAAGTGCTCCAGCTCCAAAGTAAGGGGCGAGGGTGGGTGTTCCTCCCCCTCCCCGCTGCCACCCCCCGGCCCAGCATCTACAGTATCATTAAAATCAATTGTTTCATTCTCTGCCGGGTCGAGCAAATCCCGGGGGAAGTTGGGTAATAGCTGGGCGGGCTCAGGTTCGGCCTTTTCGGCCTCGCCCGCCTCAGTCCCCGGGACGCCCGGCCCGGCGGCTACGCATTCCTCCGCGGTCCCCACGCCCCCCACGACAGGCAGATCTTCCACTCCATCCCCGGGAGGCAGAGGCTGGGCAGCCTCAACTGTCTCACCCTCCCCGGGGAAAGACTCCTCGCGCCTGCAGCGCAATTTGGGGGCGCTGGTGGGGGACGCGGGACACGCGGCGGGCACCGCCTCCTCCGCGGAGGGATGTTGTTCCCCCTCCGCCTCATTGGGGCGGTGCCTCTTTTTGTTCCTGGGGGCGCGCGGAGTCAGGGAGACCTCCATGTCTGCCGAGGCCTCCCGCTCCGCCCCCCCCTTTTCCTTTTCTTGCCCGCGCCTGGGCCCCTCTGTGGTGGTATTCAAGGGCCCGGGCACGGGCTCGGGGCACCCCGCGCTCGCCGGTGACTGGGTTGGGCTGAGCGCGGTGGTCAGACTTTCCGGCGCACTGAGGGGACCCGCCTCTTGATGTTTTGTCTTCTTCCGCGCCTTCTTTCCGGTCGGACGCTCTCCCTCCCCCCCGCCGGAGGCCCTGAAAACAAAGGCCTCCGACGATGCCCGCGCACCCATGGCTCCCGGCACGCGGACGCAACTAGGGGGAGGGGTGGCGGCGGCGCCAGCCTTGGCCGCCTTCGGTGGTTTGGCGGCCTTGGAGGCGGGGCAGTTCTTGCGAACGTGCCCCACCTCCCTGCAGGCATGGCACCGCACACCGTCCGACGTCCAGAAGACGCGGTAGGCAGTCCCCTCGTGCACCACATTAAAATGACCTTCCGTCGTCTCCTCCCGCGCCAGCCGGACAAAGAGCTGGCGGCGGAAGGAGAACACGTGGCGCAGGCTGTTCTCCCTGAGGCCGAGCGGTATGGGGTTGATCCCCGACCTTACCTCCCCCAGTTGTTGTAGGTGAGGGAGGAGGAGCTCAGCGGAAACAAAGGGCGGGACGTTTGAAACGATGACCCTCTGCGCGGTGGCCTCGAGAGGGTCCACCGGCAGGAACGTCCCGCCCACCGTGAGCCCCTTTTCAAGGGCCAGGGACACCGCCCGCTCCGACCCCAGGAAGAACACGGCCTTCCCAGACATCTTGGAGGCTGCGACAATGGCCGAGGGGCCGACTACCCCAGCCATCGCCCGCACGCACTCCTCAATGCTCATTGTGGTGTGAGTGTAGCTCTTGACCCCGTGTTTCCTGGTTATAAGTCTGAATGGTGGCAGGGCAGCGGGTGGCGCAGGAGGTGCCGTGGATGTGGACACCGCCTGCGCATACGTCCTTGCTGGCCCTGCCACCGGCGTGGATGGGGTCGCCATCACGGGGTCCCTTTAAGGGCTACACCCACCCCAAAGTCACAGGCCTTAATGGTCTTAATTAGGCCTCTTATCTAAAAGACTGAAGCAGAGGAGCTCTTAACGAGGTACCTCTCCCCTCGTTGACAATTGGGGAGAGGCCTTGCTCCCTCTGCTCAGTTGTCTTAATTGGTTTTGTTTTTTTGTTTTTTTTTTTGTAAATTTGGAAGGAAGAGGCCTCAGAGAGAGAGGGGAGAAACAGAGTAGCAGAGAAAGAGAGAGGGGGGTGGGAAGGGGGGGGGGACTGCGAGGGCAGGTCTCCCCTCGCAGCTGTGGGTGGGTGCACTCCCCAGATGGCAAAACACAAAAGTCTTTGGGGTGGTCTTCAGGTGGGGGGAGAAGATGTCTTCACCTGGGGTAGCTGGAGCCACCAGGCACTCCTAACGATCTTTAATTGGGTGTTTAAGAAAAACAACAATCTTCAGCCTGGTAGCTCCAGCTATCCCAGGCTAGGCAAATGTGGGGGGTGGGGGGGGTTCCAATTGTGGGGGGGGGGCCTAGTTGTAAGCAAGGCCCCCACACACACTACCACACACACACACACCCCCCGCGATGTTCCGGCCCTCAGTGGTCTTCTTTCCTCCCCCCACCGATACAACAAAGTCTGTTTGGGGAAATGCACCCACACCCACCTGTAGAGTAGTTGAGTCTCCCTCCTTCCACACTGGATGTTGGTTGTCTTTTCCCCCTCTCTCCAACTCCTTGCAGAATGATGAAGTTGTTGCAAAGATTTTCTTTTCTCCTCCTCTCCCTCTGGGTAGAAGTTGGTGTTGAAGCCCCTTCCTTCCTTCTCCTCCTGGGCTGGTCTCAGGGCTCTCCAAGCAGGAGCTCAAGTTGCTTGCTGCTCCTCTCACTGCTCACAGTTCCTACTGTGCAGGACACGCCTCCACTGCTCCACGATTGGTCCTTGTGCTTGAAACTCTTTTAGAGTCTACCTGCGAAAACATAAACATTAAACTGTGCCACCCGACCTGGGTGACACTCCAGACATTTACAAGGCCCATATTTTTTTTTTCCCCCCTTTTTTGTGTTTTTTTTTTTTTTTCTTTTTTTTTTTTTTTTTTTTTTTTGGGCACTAAAATCACAATTTTTCCCCAGTGCCCCCTATAAAAGGGAAGGGGACACTAAAAGCACCGGCAATTAAAACAAATTAACTTTAAAACGTAAAATCAAATTAAAATTTGGTTGCCGGGCGTGATGATGCACTCCAGTCCCTCCGGTGCCCACCTCTCGCGGAAGGCCGCGAGCGTACCGGTGGACACCGCGTGCTCCATCTCCAAGGACACCCTGGACCGGATGTAAGAGCGGAAGAGAGGCAGGCAGTCAGGTTGAACGACCCCCTCGACCGCCCGCTGCCTGGACCGGCTGATGGCACCCTTGGCCGTGCCCAGGAGCAGTCCTACGAGGAGGCCTTCGGACCTACCCGCTCCCCTCCGCACAGGGTGCCCAAAGATCAGGAGAGTGGGACTGAAGTGCAGCCAGAATTTCAGGAGCAGCCCCTTCAAATAATGGAACAGGGGCTGCAACCTTGTGCACTCAATAAAAACATGGAACACGGACTCCTCCAGACCGCAGAAATTGCAGGCGGCCTGGGAGTCCGTGAACCGGCTTAAAAATTTGTTGCACGGCACTGCTCCGTGCACCACCCTCCAGGCCAAGTCCCCGATGAATAGTGGGAGGACCCCTGCGTAGAGTGCCCTCCATCGGGGACCCCCGCCTCCTCCGGACGGCAAGATGGTGCGCCATGGCGTGTCCGGACGGCCGGCGAGGATGGCAAAGTTGAGGGTGTGCAGGAGCAGCCCGTACAGGAAACCCCTCCGCGCGGAACTGAAAGGCACGGAGGGGATTTCCCCGAGGCGGCTCAAGTTGTGAGGCGCCGGCCCCCGAGGGAGGTTCCGGGGTTTGGCGCCGATGAGGAATTCCGTCCGGACGGGGGTCAGTTCGGACGGGATCTCCCCACGTGCTTGAGCCTCCTCGATACACCTAACGGAGTCAGGGCCCAGAGCTGTTTTTAGCGACTCGATGGCATCGGCCGCGCGGCGGACGTTGGCAGAATTTAGGCGCCGCGCCAGCGTGACTGGCGCCATCCAGCCCGCTCCTCCGCCATCGAGCACGTCCCTGACCCTGGTCACCTCACCAGCCACAGCCCTCTCTTCCGACCGCCACATGAAGCCTCGGCCGTGGAGGTACGGATTCCCGAGCAGCGGCTCCTGCAGGACGGCCGCCACTCCAGCCGGCGGAGAGCTGCGCTTGGTGGAGACTTTGTTCCAGACCCTGATGAGTTCCCTGTAAAAGACAGGCAGCTCCCGGAGGGCGGTCCTGGCACCCCCCAAGTTCACAAACAGGAGCTGCGTGTCATAATTGAGGTCGAGCTGCTGGCGGAAGAAAAACCTCGCCAGAGCACACCACCTAGGAGGGGGCTCGACGTAAAGGTATCTCTGCAGGGTCTGAAGACGGAAAGTCGCGAGCTGGGCGCTGACGCACACCAACGACTGACCGCCCTCCTCAAGCGGGAGACTCAAGACCGCGACAGAGACCCAGTGCTTCCTGTTGTTCCAGAAGAAGTCCACCAGCTTCTTCTGTATCTTGGCGACAAACGCAGGGGGAGGGGTCAAAGTGACCAGCCGGTACCACAGCATTGCGGCCACCAGCTGGTTTATGACTAGCGCTCGACCCCTGTAGGACAGCACTCGGAGCAGTCCTGTCCAGCGCCCTAGGCGAGCGGTGACCTTGGCCTCCAGCTCCTGCCAGTTCGCCGGCCAGGCTTCCTCGTCGGGGCTAAGGTAGACTCCCAGATAGAGGAGATGGGTCGTGCTCCAGGCAAAAGGCCTGAGCTCCTCCGGCAGGGAGTCCACCCGCCACTGACCCACCAGGAGTCCGGAACATTTCTCCCAGTTGATCCTGGCGGAGGACGCGGCCGAGTAAATCTCCTGGCACTCACGCATCCTCCGCAGGTCAGCGGGATCCTCTACCGCGAGGAGCACGTCATCGGCGTAAGCCGAGAGGACGACCTCCACGCCCGGCCCTTGCAGAGCCAGTCCCGTCAACCTCGTCCGCAAGAGGCGCAGGAAAGGCTCCACGCAAACAGCGTATAACTGGCCGGACATGGGGCATCCCTGGCGCACCCCTCTCCTAAAGCGAAGGGGCGCCGTCAAGGACCCGTTAACCTTAATCAGACACTCCGCGGCGGCGTACAAAAGTCGGATCCGGGCGACGAAATGCGTCCCGAACCCGAAAGCGCGCAGAGTTCCGAGCAGATAGTCGTGATCCACCCTGTCGAACGCCTTCTCTTGGTCGAGGGATAGGAAGGCGACCGACAGACCAGCCTCCTGGGAGCAATGGATGAGGTCCCGGACCAGATGGATGTTGTCGTGGATTGTCCGGCCCGGGACCGTGTAGGACTGGTCGGGGTGGATCATGTGGTCCAGCACGGCACCAAGGCGAGCAGACATCGCCCTGGCGAAGATTTTGTAGTCCGTGCTGAGGAGGGAGACCGGGCGCCAGTTCTTAAGGAGGCGGAGATCGCCCTTCTTAGGCAGCAGGACGATGACTGCCCTGCGCCAAGAGAGGGGCATCTCCCCGGTCGCCAGACTTTCCCCCAGGACCCGCGCGTAGTCGCTCCCCAGGACGTCCCAGAACGCCCTGTGGAACTCCACGGTCAGCCCGTCCAGCCCCGGGGATTTTCCCCTCGAGAGCCGGGCGAGGGCACCGGTCAGCTCCGCCAGGCTTAGCGGAGCTTCCAGATTTTCGGCGCCCTCCGGGCTGACCTTCGGCAGGTCCTCCCACAAAACTCTACGCGCTTCCTCGCTGGACGGATCCGGAGAGAACAGAGCCCCGTAATATTCACGGACCCTGTTGTTGACGCCCTCCGGATCCGAGACGAGAGAGCCGTCGTCGGCCAGCAGCGTCAAGAGCTGCTTACGGACACTCTGCCTTTTTTCCAGCGAGTAGAAGAAGGGGGAGCCGCGGTCCAGATCCCGCAGGAACCGGATCCGCGACCTCACGAACGCGCCTCGGGACCCGACGAGCTGCAGGTCCTTCAGCGCGGCCTTCTTCGCTTCGTACACCGTCCGCAGGGCCGGGTCCTGGACGACTTGACCGAGACGGGCTTCCAGGTCGAGCACCTCTTTTTCTAGGCGCCCGACTCTGGCCGCCCGCCTCTTGGTCGACCCCCTCGCGTACTCTTGACAGAAGACGCGGACGTGAGCCTTGCCCACGTCCCACCATAGCCTCAAGGAGGGGAAGCCCCCCTGCTTCCTTCTCCAGTCGGACCAGAATCGACGGAACGAGTCCTGGAACCGCACGTCCTCCAGCAGCCGGTTGTTAAAGTGCCAGTACGCGGACCCCGTCCTCGCGCGGAGCGAAGCGAGCTCCGCCCACACCAGGTGGTGGTCCGAACACGGCACCGGCCGCATGGAGGCCGCCGGGACGCAGGAAACGTACGCCCGAGACACGTAAAGGCGGTCGACTCTAGACCATCCAACTCCAGGCCTCACCCAAGTAAAGGCGCTGGAGTCGGGGTGGAGATTTCGCCAGACGTCCACCAAGTCGAAGGACCCGACCAGGTCCCTCAACTTCTCCATCGCCGTCATGCACTGCGGGGCACCGGAGCGGTCCCTCGCCTCGAGGGTGCAGTTAAAATCCCCCCCGAGGACAATGCAGTCGCCGACGTCGACGGAGCCAAGAAGAGCGGACACCTCTTCAAAGAAGCGCGTTTGCTGCGGGCCGGGATGAGGGGCGTACACGTTCACGAGATGGAGCGGCACGTCCCCCAGGCGAACCGTTACGTGCAGCAAGCGGCCTGGCACGGGCTCCTCGACCCTCAAGATCTCCGGCTGAAAATGCGGGCCCAGCAAGATGGCCACCCCACTAGAAATGGCGGTGAGGTGGCTCATGCGGACCTCTCCTTGCCATTCCAGGAGCCACGTGGCTTCGTCTCCCGGAACGGTGTGGGTTTCTTGCAGGAAGCACACCGCATATTTCCCCTCCCGCAGGAGCGAAAAATTGTCAAATCTACGGCGTGCCCCTCTGCCGCCGTTGATGTTGAGGCTGGCTATGGTTATCTTCATGACAAAAGCATAGTGCAACCTCTACCTTAACCTATTGTGGGGGAGGGAGCGGAGTCTTTTGTTGAACTCCGCTCCCTCCGCAGCCCAGCGAGGAGTCCCTCGAGCTCGCGCAGCTCAAGGTGCTGCTCCTTTGTCAAGGGCCCGCCCGCGGCCAAGGTTTTAACGGCGGCGCGGACGGACCCCTTGATCAGCTCCGGCTCGGACCATTTTTCCAGGGCCAGTCGGGCTTGGTCGCGGCGACCCCGGCTCTGGGCCAAAAAGTCCCGGAGTTCCTTTGCAGGAACGAGGAGGGCCTCAGCGGCGGCCGCGAGCAGATCCACCGCCTCCCTGGCGGTGGTCTCTAGGTCTTCACCCGCGTCCCCCACCGAGTCCCCGTCCTCCTCCGGGAGGTGGCCGCCAGCAGCCGGCCCATCGACCGCACAAGGTACGGCAAATGAACCGGCCGCTCCAACCGGCCCTGGCACTGCCCCGATCCCACCCCCAGGATCGTCGGCAGAGGAGTCCCCACTGGGCTCTTTTAAAAATGGTGCTGGGTCGGGAAATGACAGCGGAAGGGGTTCCCCCTCCGCCCCAGGAACCGGAGAACAAGGAGAGACCCGGCCATAGGAAATCCCCAGGCCCTCCAAGTGCTCCAGCTCCAAAGTAAGGGGCGAGGGTGGGTGTTCCTCCCCCTCCCCGCTGCCACCCCCCGGCCCAGCATCTACAGTGTCATAATTATTTGTTTCATTCTCTGCCGGGTCGAGCAAATCCCGGGGGAAGTTGGGTAATAGCTGGGCGGGCTCAGGTTCGGCCTTTTCGGCCTCGCCCGCCTCAGTCCCCGGGACGCCCGGCCCGGCGGCTACGCATTCCTCCGCGGTCCCCACGCCCCCCACGACAGGCAGATCTTCCACTCCATCCCCGGGAGGCAGAGGCTGGGCAGCCTCAACTGTCTCACCCTCCCCGGGGAAAGACTCCTCGCGCCTGCAGCGCAATTTGGGGGCGCTGGTGGGGGACGCGGGACACGCGGCGGGCACCGCCTCCTCCGCGGAGGGATGTTGTTCCCCCTCCGCCTCATTGGGGCGGTGCCTCTTTTTGTTCCTGGGGGCGCGCGGAGTCAGGGAGACCTCCATGTCTGCCGAGGCCTCCCGCTCCGCCCCCCCCTTTTCCTTTTCTTGCCCGCGCCTGGGCCCCTCTGTGGTGGTATTCAAGGGCCCGGGCACGGGCTCGGGGCACCCCGCGCTCGCCGGTGACTGGGTTGGGCTGAGCGCGGTGGTCAGACTTTCCGGCGCACCGAGGGGACCCGCCTCGAGATGTTTCGCCTTCTTCCGCGCCTTCTTTCCGGTCGAACGCTCTCCCTCCCCCCCGCCGGAGGCCCTGAAAACAAAGGCCTCCGACGATGCCCGCGCACCCATGGCTCCCGGCACGCGGACGCAACTAGGGGGAGGGGTGGCGGCGGTGCCAGCCTTGGCCGCCTTCGGTGGTTTGGCGGCCTTGGAGGCGGGGCAGTTCTTACGAACATGCCCCACCTCCCTACAGGCATGGCACCGCACGCCGTCCGACGTCCAGAAGACGCGGTAGGCAGTCCCCTCGTGCACCACATTAAAGTTCCCCTCCGTCGTCTCCTCCCGCGCCAGCCGGACAAAGAGCTGGCGGCGGAAGGAGAACACGTGGCGCAGGCTGTTCTCCCTGAGGCCGAGCGGTATGGGGTTGATCCCCGACCTTACCTCCCCCAGTTGGTGTAGGTGAGGGAGGAGGAGCTCAGCGGGAACAAAGGGCGGGACGTTTGAAATGATGACCCTCTGCGCGGTGGCCTCGAGAGGGTCCACCGGCAGGAACGTCCCGCCCACCGTGAGCCCCTTTTCAAGGGCCAGGGACACCGCCCGCTCCGACCCCAGGAAGAACACGGCCTTCCCAGACATCTTGGAGGCTGCGACAATGGCCGAGGGGCCGACTACCCCAGCCATCGCCCGCACGCACTCCTCGATGCTCATTGTGGGGTGAGTGTAGCTCTTGACCCCGTGTTTTTTTGTTATTAGTCTGAAAGGTGGCAGGGCAGCGGCTGGCGCAGGAGGTGCCGTGGATGTGGACACCGCCTGCGCATACGACCTTGCTGGCCCTGCCACCGGCGTGGATGGGGTCGCCATCACGGGGTCCCTTTAAGGGCTACACCCACCCCAAAGTCACAGGCCTTAATGGTCTTTATTAGGCCTCTTGTAGATTGACTGAGCAGAGGAGCCCTTAATGAGGTACCTCTCCCCTAGTTGGCAATTGGGGAGGGGCCTTGCTCCCTCTGCTCAGTTGTCTTAAATGTTTTTTTTTGAAATTAAATTTGGAAGAAAGAGGCTCTCAGAGAGAGAGGGGAGAAACAGAGTAACAGAGAAAGAGAGAGGGGGGGGGTGGGAAGGGGGGGACTGCGAGGGCAGGTCTCCCCTCGCAGCTGTGGGTGGGTGCACTCCCCAGATGGCAAAACACAAAAGTCTTTGGGGTGGTCTTCAGGTGGGGGGAGAAGATGTCTTCACCTGGGGTAGCTGGAGCCACCAGGCACTCCTAACGATCTTTAATTGGGCGATTGATGACAATCTTCAGCCTGGTAGCTCCAGCTATCCCAGGCTAGGCAAATGTGGGGGGTGGGGGGGGTTCCAATTGTGGGGGGGGCCCAGTTGTAAGCACGGCCCCCACGCACACTACCACACACACACACACACACCCCCCGCGATGTTCCGGCCCTCAGTGGTCTTCTTTCCTCCCCCCACCGAAACAACAAAGTCTTTTTGGGGAAATGCACCCACACCCACCTGTAGAATGTTGAGTCTCCCTCCTTCCACACTGGATGGTTGTTGTGGTTTTTCCCCCTCTCTCCAACTCCTTGCAGAATGGTAAAAGATGTTTAATGTTTTCTGCTTCCTCCTCCTCTCCCTCTGGATAGAAGTTGTAGTGAAGCCCCTTCCTTCCTTCTGTTCCTGGGCTGGTCTCAGGGCTCTCCAAGCAGGAGCTCAAGTTGATAGCAGCTCCTCTCACAGCTCACAGCTCCAACTGAGCAGGACACGCCTCCACAGCTCCACAATTGGTCCTTGTGCTTGAAACTCTTTTAGAGTCTACCTGTGAAAACATAAAACAATAACGGTGCCACCCAACCTGGGTGACACTCCAGACATTTACAAGGCCCTTTTTTTCCCCCCTATTTTTTTTGTTTTTTTTTTTGTGTTTTTCTTTTTTTTGGTTTTTTTTTTTTGGGCACTAAAATCACAATTTTCCCTAGTGCCCCCTATAAAAGGGAAGGGGGACACTAAAATCACCGGCAATTAAAACAAATTAAACTTAAAAAACGTAAAATCAAATTAAAATTTGGTTGCCGGGCGTGATGATGCACTCCAGTCCCTCCGGTGCCCACCTCTCGCGGAAGGCCGCGAGCGTACCGGTGGACACCGCGTGCTCCATCTCCAAGGACACCCTGGACCGGATGTAAGAGCGGAAGAGAGGCAGGCAGTCAGGTTGAACGACCCCCTCGACCGCCCGCTGCCTGGACCGGCTGATGGCACCCTTGGCCGTGCCCAGGAGCAGTCCTACGAGGAGGCCTTCGGACCTACCCGCTCCCCTCCGCACAGGGTGCCCAAAGATCAGGAGAGTGGGACTGAAGTGCAGCCAGAATTTCAGGAGCAGCCCCTTCAAATAATAAAACAGGGGCTGCAACCTCGTGCATTCCATAAAAACATGGAACACGGACTCCTCCAGACCGCAGAAATTGCAGGCGGCCTGGGAGTCCGTGAACCGGCTTAAAAATTTGTTGCACGGCACTGCTCCGTGCACCACCCTCCAGGCCAAGTCCCCGATGAATAGTGGGAGGACCCCTGCGTAGAGTGCCCTCCATCGGGGACCCCCGCCTCCTCCGGACGGCAAGATGGTACGCCATGGCGTGTCCGGACGGCCGGCGAGGATGGCAAAGTTGAGGGTGTGCAGGAGCAGCCCGTACAGGAAACCCCTCCGCGCGGAACTGAAAGGCACGGAGGGGATTTCCCCGAGGCGGCTCAAGTTGTGAGGCGCCGGCCCCCGAGGGAGGTTCCGGGGTTTGGCGCCGATGAGGAATTCCGTCCGGACGGGGGTCAGTTCGGACGGGATCTCCCCACGTGCTTGAGCCTCCTCGATACACCTAACGGAGTCAGGGCCCAGAGCTGTTTTTAGCGACTCGATGGCATCGGCCGCGCGGCGGACGTTGGCAGAATTTAGGCGCCGCGCCAGCGTGACTGGCGCCATCCAGCCCGCTCCTCCGCCATCGAGCACGTCCCTGACCCTGGTCACCTCACCAGCCACAGCCCTCTCTTCCGACCGCCACATGAAGCCTCGGCCGTGGAGGTACGGATTCCCGAGCAGCGGTTCCTGCAGGACGGCCGCCACTCCAGCCGGCGGAGAGCTGCGCTTGGTGGAGACTTTGTTCCAGACCCTGATGAGTTCCCTGTAAAAGACAGGCAGCTCCCGGAGGGCGGTCCTGGCACCCCCCAAGTTCACAAACAGGAGCTGCGTGTCATAATTGAGGTCGAGCTGCTGGCGGAAGAAATACCTCGCCAGAGCACACCACCTAGGAGGGGGCTCGACGTAAAGGTATCTCTGCAGGGTCTGAAGACGGAAAGTCGCGAGCTGGGCGCTGACGCACACCAACGACTGACCGCCCTCCTCAAGCGGGAGACTCAAGACCGCGACAGAGACCCAGTGCTTCCTGTTGTTCCAGAAGAAGTCCACCAGCTTCTTCTGTATCTTGGCGACAAACGCAGGGGGAGGGGTCAAAGTGACCAGCCGGTACCACAGCATTGCGGCCACCAGCTGGTTTATGACTAGCGCTCGACCCCTGTAGGACAGCACTCGGAGCAGTCCTGTCCAGCACCCTAGGCGAGCGGCGACCTTGGCCTCCAGCTCCTGCCAGTTCGCCGGCCAGGCTTCCTCGTCGGGGCTAAGGTAGACTCCCAGATAGAGGAGATGGGTCGTGCTCCAGGCAAAAGGCCTGAGCTCCTCCGGCAGGGAGTCCACCCGCCACTGACCCACCAGGAGTCCGGAACATTTCTCCCAGTTGATCCTGGCGGAGGACGCGGCCGAGTAAATCTCCTGGCACTCACGCATCCTCCGCAGGTCAGCGGGATCCTCTACCGCGAGGAGCACGTCATCGGCGTAAGCCGAGAGGACGACCTCCACGCCCGGCCCTTGCAGAGCCAGTCCCGTCAACCTCGTCCGCAAGAGGCGCAGGAAAGGCTCCACGCAAACGGCGTATAACTGGCCGGACATGGGGCATCCCTGGCGCACCCCTCTCCTAAAGCGAAGGGGCGCCGTCAAGGACCCGTTAACCTTAATCAGACACTCCGCGGCGGCGTACAAAAGTCGGATCCGGGCGACGAAATGCGTCCCGAACCCGAAAGCGCGCAGAGTTCCGAGCAGATAGTCGTGATCCACCCTGTCGAACGCCTTCTCTTGGTCGAGGGATAGGAAGGCGACCGACAGACCAGCCTCCTGGGAGCAATGGATGAGGTCCCGGACCAGATGGATGTTGTCGTGGATTGTCCGGCCCGGGACCGTGTAGGACTGGTCGGGGTGGATCATGTGGTCCAGCACGGCACCAAGGCGAGCAGACATCGCCCTGGCGAAGATTTTGTAGTCCGTGCTGAGGAGGGAGACCGGGCGCCAGTTCTTAAGGAGGCGGAGATCGCCCTTCTTAGGCAGCAGGACGATGACTGCCCTGCGCCAAGAGAGGGGCATCTCCCCGGTCGCCAGACTTTCCCCCAGGACCCGCGCGTAGTCGCTCCCCAGGACGTCCCAGAACGCCCTGTGGAACTCCACGGTCAGCCCGTCCAGCCCCGGGGATTTTCCCCTCGAGAGCCGGGCGAGGGCACCGGTCAGCTCCGCCAGGCTTAGCGGAGCTTCCAGATTTTCGGCGCCCTCCGGGCTGACCTTCGGCAGGTCCTCCCACAAAACTCTACGCGCTTCCTCGCTGGACGGATCCGGAGAGAACAGAGCCCCGTAATATTCACGGACCCTGTTGTTGACGCCCTCCGGATCCGAGACGAGAGAGCCGTCGTCGGCCAGCAGCGTCAAGAGCTGCTTACGGACACTCTGCCTTTTTTCCAGCGAGTAGAAGAAGGGGGAGCCGCGGTCCAGATCCCGCAGGAACCGGATCCGCGACCTCACGAACGCGCCTCGGGACCCGACGAGCTGCAGGTCCTTCAGCGCGGCCTTCTTCGCTTCGTACACCGTCCGCAGGGCCGGGTCCTGGACGACTTGACCGAGACGGGCTTCCAGGTCGAGCACCTCTTTTTCTAGGCGCCCGACTCTGGCCGCCCGCCTCTTGGTCGACCCCCTCGCGTACTCTTGACAGAAGACGCGGACGTGAGCCTTGCCCACGTCCCACCATAGCCTCAAGGAGGGGAAGCCCCCCTGCTTCCTTCTCCAGTCGGACCAGAATCGACGGAACGAGTCCTGGAACCGCACGTCCTCCAGCAGCCGGTTGTTAAAGTGCCAGTACGCGGACCCCGTCCTCGCGCGGAGCGAAGCGAGCTCCGCCCACACCAGGTGGTGGTCCGAACACGGCACCGGCCGCATGGAGGCCGCCGGGACGCAGGAAACGTACGCCCGAGACACGTAAAGGCGGTCGACTCTAGACCATCCAACTCCAGGCCTCACCCAAGTAAAGGCGCTGGAGTCGGGGTGGAGATTTCGCCAGACGTCCACCAAGTCGAAGGACCCGACCAGGTCCCTCAACTTCTCCATCGCCGTCATGCACTGCGGGGCACCGGAGCGGTCCCTCGCCTCGAGGGTGCAGTTAAAATCCCCCCCGAGGACAATGCAGTCGCCGACGTCGACGGAGCCAAGAAGAGCGGACACCTCTTCAAAGAAGCGCGTTTGCTGCGGGCCGGGATGAGGGGCGTACACGTTCACGAGATGGAGCGGCACGTCCCCCAGGCGAACCGTTACGTGCAGCAAGCGGCCTGGCACGGGCTCCTCGACCCCCAAGATCTCCGGCTGAAAATGCGGGCCCAGCAAGATGGCCACCCCACTAGAAATGGCGGTGAGGTGGCTCATGCGGACCTCTCCTTGCCATTCCAGGAGCCACGTGGCTTCGTCTCCCGGAACGGTGTGGGTTTCTTGCAGGAAGCACACCGCATATTTCCCCTCCCGCAGGAGCGAAAAATTGTCAAATCTACGGCGTGCCCCTCTGCCGCCGTTGATGTTGAGGCTGGCTATGGTTATCTTCATGGCAAAAGCATAGTGCAACCTCTACCTTAACCTATTGTGGGGGAGGGAGCGGAGTCTTTTGTTGAACTCCGCTCCCTCCGCAGCCCAGCGAGGAGTCCCTCGAGCTCGCGCAGCTCAAGGTGCTGCTCCTTTGTCAAGGGCCCGCCCGCGGCCAAGGTTTTAACGGCGGCGCGGACGGACCCCTTGATCAGCTCCGGCTCGGACCATTTTTCCAGGGCCAGTCGGGCTTGGTCGCGGCGACCCCGGCTCTGGGCCAAAAAGTCCCGGAGTTCCTTTGCAGGAACGAGGAGGGCCTCAGCGGCGGCCGCGAGCAGATCCACCGCCTCACTGGCGGTGGTCTCTAGGTCTTCACCCGCGTCCCCCACCGAGTCCCCGTCCTCCTCCGGGAGGTGGCCGCCAGCAGCCGGCCCATCGACCGCACAAGGTACGGCAAATGAACCGGCCGCTCCAACCGGCCCTGGCACTGCCCCGATCCCACCCCCAGGATCGTCGGCAGAGGAGTCCCCACTGGGCTCTTTTAAAAATGGTGCTGGGTCGGGAAATGACAGCGGAAGGGGTTCCCCCTCCGCCCCAGGAACCGGAGAACAAGGAGAGACCCGGCCATAGGAAATCCCCAGGCCCTCCAAGTGCTCCAGCTCCAAAGTAAGGGGCGAGGGTGGGTGTTCCTCCCCCTCCCCGCTGCCACCCCCCGGCCCAGCATCTACAGTGTCATCGTTATTTGTTTGTATTTCTGCCGGGTCGAGCGACTCCCGGGGGAAGTTGGATAGTAGCCGGGCGGGCTCAGGTTCGGCCTTTTCGGCCCCGCCCGCCTCGGTCCCCGGGACGCTCGACCCGGCGGCTACGCATTCTTCCACTGGCCCCACGCCCCCCACGACAGGCAGATCTTCCACGCCCTCCCCAGGAGGCAGCGGCTGGGCAGCCTCGACTGCCTCACCCTCCCCGGGGAAAGACTCCTCGCGCCTGCAGCGCAATTTGGGGGCGCTGGTGGGGGACGCGGGACACGCGGCGGGCACCGCCTCCTCCGCGGAGGGATGTTGTTCCCCCTCCGCCTCATTGGGGCGGTGCCTCTTTTTGTTCCTGGGGGCGCGCGGAGTCAGGGAGACCTCCATGTCTGCCGAGGCCTCCCGCTCCGCCCCCCCCTTTTCCTTTTCTTGCCCGCGCCTGGGCCCCTCTGTGGTATTATTCAAGGGCCCGGGCACGGGCTCGGGGCACCCCGCGCTCGCCGGTGACTGGGTTGGGCTGAGCGCGGTGGTCAAACTTTCCGGCGCACCGAGGGGACCCGCCTCTAGATGTTTCTCCTTCTTCCGCGCCTTCTTTCCGCTCGGACGCTCTCCCTCCCCCCCGCCGGAGGCCCTGAAAACAAAGGCCTCCGACGATGCCCGCGCACCCATGGCTCCCGGCACGCGGACGCAACTAGGGGGAGGGGTGGCGGCGGCGCCAGCTATGGCCGCCTTCGGTGGTTTGGCGGCCTTGGAGGCGGGGCAGTTCTTACGAACGTGCCCCACCTCCCTGCAGGCATGGCACCGCACGCCGTCCGACGTCCAGAAGACGCGGTAGGCAGTCCCCTCGTGCACCACATTAAAGTGCCCTTCTGTCATGTCCTCCCGCGCCAGCCGGACAAAGAGCTGGCGGCGGAAGGAGAACACGTGGCGCAGGCTGTTCTCCCTGAGGCCGAGCGGTATGGGGTTGATCCCCGACCTTACCTCCCCCAGTTGGTGTAGGTGAGGGAGGAGGAGCTCAGCGGAAACAAAGGGCGGGACGTTTGACACGATGACCCTCTGCGCGGTGGCCTCGAGAGGGTCCACCGGCAGGAACGTCCCGCCCACCGTGAGCCCCTTTTCAAGGGCCAGGGACACCGCCCGCTCCGACCCCAGGAAGAACACGGCCTTCCCAGACATCTTGGAGGCTGCGACAATGGCCGAGGGGCCGACTACCCCAGCCATCGCCCGCACGCACTCCTCGATGGTCATTGTGGGGTGAGTGTAGCTCTTGACCCCGTGTTTTTTCGTAATTAACCTAAATGGTGGCAGGGCAGCGGGTGGCGCAGGAGGGGCCGTGGAAGCGGTTGCCACCTGCGCATACGTCCTTGCTGGCCCTGCCACCGGCGTGGATGGGGTCGCCATCACGGGGTCCCTTTAAGGGCTACACCCACCCCAAAGTCACAGGCCTTAATGGTCTTAATTGGCCTCGTAAATTAACTGAGCAGAGGAGCCCTTAACGAGGTACCTCTCCCCTAGTTGGCAATTGGGGAGAGGCCTTGCTCCCTCTGCTCAGTTGTCTTAATTGTTTTTTTTTTGTAAATTTGGAAGGAAGAGGCCTCAGAGAGAGAGGGGAGAAACAGAGTAGCAGAGAAAGAGAGAGGGGGGTGGGAAGGGGGGGGGACTGCGAGGGCAGGTCTCCCCTCGCAGCTGTGGGTGGGTGCACTCCCCAGATGGCAAAACACAAAAGTCTTTGGGGTGGTCTTCAGGTGGGGGGAGAAGATGTCTTCACCTGGGGTAGCTGGAGCCACCAGGCACTCCTAACGATCTTTAATTGGGTGATTGATGACAATCTTCAGCCTGGTAGCTCCAGCTATCCCAGGCTAGGCAAATGTGGGGGGTGGGGGGGGGTTCCAATTGTGGGGGGGGCCCAGTTGTAAGCACGGCCCCCACGCACACTACCACACACACACACACACACTCCCCGCGATGTTCCGGCCCTCAGTGGTCTTCTTTCCTCCCCCCACCGAAACAACAAAGTCTTTTTGGGGAAATGCACCCACACCCACCTGTAGAATGTTGAGTCTCCCTCCTTCCACACTGGATGGTTGTTGTGGTTTTTCCCCCTCTCTCCAACTCCTTGCAGAATGGTAAAAGATGTTTAATGTTTTCTGCTTCCTCCTCCTCTCCCTCTGGATAGAAGTTGTAGTGAAGCCCCTTCCTTCCTTCTGTTCCTGGGCTGGTCTCAGGGCTCTCCAAGCAGGAGCTCAAGTTGATAGCAGCTCCTCTCACAGCTCACAGCTCCAACTGAGCAGGACACGCCTCCACAGCTCCACAATTGGTCCTTGTGCTTGAAACTCTTTTAGAGTCTACCTGTGAAAACATAAAACAATAACGGTGCCACCCAACCTGGGTGACACTCCAGACATTTACAAGGCCCTTTTTTTCCCCCCCTTTTTTTTTTTTTTTTTGTGTTTTTCTTTTTTTGGTTTTTTTTTTTGGGCACTAAAATCACAATTTTTCCCCAGTGCCCCCTATAAAAGGGAAGGGGACACTAAAAGCACCGGCAATTAAAACAAATTAACTTTAAAACGTAAAATCAAATTAAAATTTGGTTGCCGGGCGTGATGATGCACTCCAGTCCCTCCGGTGCCCACCTCTCGCGGAAGGCCGCGAGCGTACCGGTGGACACCGCGTGCTCCATCTCCAAGGACACCCTGGATCGGATGTAAGAGCGGAAGAGAGGCAGGCAGTCAGGTTGAACGACCCCCTCGACCGCCCGCTGCCTGGACCGGCTGATGGCACCCTTGGCCGTGCCCAGGAGCAGTCCTACGAGGAGGCCTTCGGACCTACCCGCTCCCCTCCGCACAGGGTGCCCAAAGATCAGGAGAGTGGGACTGAAGTGCAGCCAGAATTTCAGGAGCAGCCCCTTCAAATAGTGGAACAGGGGCTGCAACCTCGTGCATTCAATAAAAACATGGAACACGGACTCCTCCAGACCGCAGAAATTGCAGGCGGCCTGGGAGTCCGTGAACCGGCTTAAAAATTTGTTGCACGGCACTGCTCCGTGCACCACCCTCCAGGCCAAGTCCCCGATGAATAGTGGGAGGACCCCTGCGTAGAGTGCCCTCCATCGGGGACCCCCGCCTCCTCCGGACGGCAAGATGGTACGCCATGGCGTGTCCGGACGGCCGGCGAGGATGGCAAAGTTGAGGGTGTGCAGGAGCAGCCCGTACAGGAAACCCCTCCGCGCGGAACTGAAAGGCACGGAGGGGATTTCCCCGAGGCGGCTCAAGTTGTGAGGCGCCGGCCCCCGAGGGAGGTTCCGGGGTTTGGCGCCGATGAGGAATTCCGTCCGGACGGGGGTCAGTTCGGACGGGATCTCCCCACGTGCTTGAGCCTCCTCGATACACCTAACGGAGTCAGGGCCCAGAGCTGTTTTTAGCGACTCGATGGCATCGGCCGCGCGGCGGACGTTGGCAGAATTTAGGCGCCGCGCCAGCGTGACTGGCGCCATCCAGCCCGCTCCTCCGCCATCGAGCAGGTCCCTGACCCTGGTCACCTCACCAGCCACAGCCCTCTCTTCCGACCGCCACATGAAGCCTCGGCCGTGGAGGTACGGATTCCCGAGCAGCGGTTCCTGCAGGACGGCCGCCACTCCAGCCGGCGGAGAGCTGCGCTTGGTGGAGACTTTGTTCCAGACCCTGATGAGTTCCCTGTAAAAGACAGGCAGCTCCCGGAGGGCGGTCCTGGCACCCCCCAAGTTCACAAACAGGAGCTGCGTGTCATAATTGAGGTCGAGCTGCTGGCGGAAGAAATACCTCGCCAGAGCACACCACCTAGGAGGGGGCTCGACGTAAAGGTATCTCTGCAGGGTCTGAAGACGGAAAGTCGCGAGCTGGGCGCTGACGCACACCAACGACTGACCGCCCTCCTCAAGCGGGAGACTCAAGACCGCGACAGAGACCCAGTGCTTCCTGTTGTTCCAGAAGAAGTCCACCAGCTTCTTCTGTATCTTGGCGACAAACGCAGGGGGAGGGGTCAAAGTGACCAGCCGGTACCACAGCATTGCGGCCACCAGCTGGTTTATGACTAGCGCTCGACCCCTGTAGGACAGCACTCGGAGCAGTCCTGTCCAGCGCCCTAGGCGAGCGGTGACCTTGGCCTCCAGCTCCTGCCAGTTCGCCGGCCAGGCTTCCTCGTCGGGGCTAAGGTAGACTCCCAGATAGAGGAGATGGGTCGTGCTCCAGGCAAAAGGCCTGAGCTCCTCCGGCAGGGAGTCCACCCGCCACTGACCCACCAGGAGTCCGGAACATTTCTCCCAGTTGATCCTGGCGGAGGACGCGGCCGAGTAAATCTCCTGGCACTCACGCATCCTCCGCAGGTCAGCGGGATCCTCTACCGCGAGGAGCACGTCATCGGCGTAAGCCGAGAGGACGACCTCCACGCCCGGCCCTTGCAGAGCCAGTCCCGTCAACCTCGTCCGCAAGAGGCGCAGGAAAGGCTCCACGCAAACGGCGTATAACTGGCCGGACATGGGGCATCCCTGGCGCACCCCTCTCCTAAAGCGAAGGGGCGCCGTCAAGGACCCGTTAACCTTAATCAGACACTCCGCGGCGGCGTACAAAAGTCGGATCCGGGCGACGAAATGCGTCCCGAACCCGAAAGCGCGCAGAGTTCCGAGCAGATAGTCGTGATCCACCCTGTCGAACGCCTTCTCTTGGTCGAGGGATAGGAAGGCGACCGACAGACCAGCCTCCTGGGAGCAATGGATGAGGTCCCGGACCAGATGGATGTTGTCGTGGATCGTCCGGCCCGGGACCGTGTATGACTGGTCGGGGTGGATCATGTGGTCCAGCACGGCACCAAGGCGAGCAGACATCGCCCTGGCGAAGATTTTGTAGTCCGTGCTGAGGAGGGAGACCGGGCGCCAGTTCTTAAGGAGGCGGAGATCGCCCTTCTTAGGCAGCAGGACGATGACTGCCCTGCGCCAAGAGAGGGGCATCTCCCCGGTCGCCAGACTTTCCCCCAGGACCCGCGCGTAGTCGCTCCCCAGGACGTCCCAGAACGCCCTGTGGAACTCCACGGTCAGCCCGTCCAGCCCCGGGGATTTTCCCCTCGAGAGCCGGGCGAGGGCACCGGTCAGCTCCGCCAGGCTTAGCGGAGCTTCCAGATTTTCGGCGCCCTCCGGGTCGACCTTCGGCAGGTCCTCCCACAAAACTCTACGCGCTTCCTCGCTGGACGGATCCGGAGAGAACAGAGCCCCGTAATATTCACGGACCCTGTTGTTGACGCCCTCCGGATCCGAGACGAGAGAGCCGTCGTCGGCCAACAGCGTCAAGAGCTGCTTACGGACACTCTGCCTTTTTTCCAGCGAGTAGAAGAAGGGGGAGCCGCGGTCCAGATCCCGCAGGAACCGGATCCGCGACCTCACGAACGCGCCTCGGGACCCGACGAGCTGCAGGTCCTTCAGCGCGGCCTTCTTCGCTTCGTACACCGTCCGCAGGGCCGGGTCCTGGACGACTTGACCGAGACGGGCTTCCAGGTCGAGCACCTCTTTTTCTAGGCGCCCGACTCTGGCCGCCCGCCTCTTGGTCGACCCCCTCGCGTACTCTTGACAGAAGACGCGGACGTGAGCCTTGCCCACGTCCCACCATAGCCTCAAGGAGGGGAAGCCCCCCTGCTTCCTTCTCCAGTCGGACCAGAATCGACGGAACGAGTCCTGGAACCGCACGTCCTCCAGCAGCCGGTTGTTAAAGTGCCAGTACGCGGACCCCGTCCTCGCGCGGAGCGAAGCGAGCTCCGCCCACACCAGGTGGTGGTCCGAACACGGCACCGGCCGCATGGAGGCCGCCGGGACGCAGGAAACGTACGCCCGAGACACGTAAAGGCGGTCGACTCTAGACCATCCAACTCCAGGCCTCACCCAAGTAAAGGCGCTGGAGTCGGGGTGGAGATTTCGCCAGACGTCCACCAAGTCGAAGGACCCGACCAGGTCCCTCAACTTCTCCATCGCCGTCATGCACTGCGGGGCACCGGAGCGGTCCCTCGCCTCGAGGGTGCAGTTAAAATCCCCCCCGAGGACAATGCAGTCGCCGACGTCGACGGAGCCAAGAAGAGCGGACACCTCTTCAAAGAAGCGCGTCTGCTGCGGGCCGGGATGAGGGGCGTACACGTTCACGAGATGGAGCGGCACGTCCCCCAGGCGAACCGTTACGTGCAGCAAGCGGCCTGGCACGGGCTCCTCGACCCCCAAGATCTCCGGCTGAAAATGCGGGCCCAGCAAGATGGCCACCCCACTAGAAATGGCGGTGAGGTGGCTCATGCGGACCTCTCCTTGCCATTCCAGGAGCCACGTGGCTTCGTCTCCCGGAACGGTGTGGGTTTCTTGCAGGAAGCACACCGCATATTTCCCCTCCCGCAGGAGCGAAAAATTGTCAAATCTACGGCGTGCCCCTCTGCCGCCGTTGATGTTGAGGCTGGCTATGGTTATCTTCATGGCAAAAGCATAGTGCAACCTCTACCTTAACCTATTGTGGGGGAGGGAGCGGAGTCTTTTGTTGAACTCCGCTCCCTCCGCAGCCCAGCGAGGAGTCCCTCGAGCTCGCGCAGCTCAAGGTGCTGCTCCTTTGTCAAGGGCCCGCCCGCGGCCAAGGTTTTAACGGCGGCGCGGACGGACCCCTTGATCAGCTCCGGCTCGGACCATTTTTCCAGGGCCAGTCGGGCTTGGTCGCGGCGACCCCGGCTCTGGGCCAAAAAGTCCCGGAGTTCCTTTGCAGGAACGAGGAGGGCCTCAGCGGCGGCCGCGAGCAGATCCACCGCCTCACTGGCGGTGGTCTCTAGGTCTTCACCCGCGTCCCCCACCGAGTCCCCGTCCTCCTCCGGGAGGTGGCCGCCAGCAGCCGGCCCATCGACCGCACAAGGTACGGCAAATGAACCGGCCGCTCCAACCGGCCCTGGCACTGCCCCGATCCCACCCCCAGGATCGTCGGCAGAGGAGTCCCCACTGGGCTCTTTTAAAAATGGTGCTGGGTCGGGAAATGACAGCGGAAGGGGTTCCCCCTCCGCCCCAGGAACCGGAGAACAAGGAGAGACCCGGCCATAGGAAATCCCCAGGCCCTCCAAGTGCTCCAGCTCCAAAGTAAGGGGCGAGGGTGGGTGTTCCTCCCCCTCCCCGCTGCCACCCCCCGGCCCAGCATCTACAGTGTCATAATTATTTAATTTTTTTTCTGCCGGGTCGAGCGACTCCCGGGGGAAGTTGGATAATAGCTGGGCGGGCTCAGGTTCGGCCTTTTCGGCCTCGCCCGCCTCAGTCCCCGGGACGCTCGACCCGGCGGCTACGCATTCCTCCGCGGTCCCCACGCCCCCCACGACAGGCAGATCTTCCACTCCATCCCCGGGAGGCAGAGGCTGGGCAGCCTCAACTGTCTCACCCTCCCCGGGGAAAGACTCCTCGCGCCTGCAGCGCAATTTGGGGGCGCTGGTGGGGGACGCGGGACACGCGGCGGGCACCGCCTCCTCCGCGGAGGGATGTTGTTCCCCCTCCGCCTCATTGGGGCGGTGCCTCTTTTTGTTCCTGGGGGCGCGCGGAGTCAGGGAGACCTCCATGTCTGCCGAGGCCTCCCGCTCCGCCCCCCCCTTTTCCTTTTCTTGCCCGCGCCTGGGCCCCTCTGTGGTGGTATTCAAGGGCCCGGGCACGGGCTCGGGGCACCCCGCGCTCGCCGGTGACTGGGTTGGGCTGAGCGCGGTGGTCAGACTTTCCGGCGCACTGAGGGGACCCGCCTCTTGATGTTTTGTCTTCTTCCGCGCCTTCTTTCCGGTCGGACGCTCTCCCTCCCCCCCGCCGGAGGCCCTGAAAACAAAGGCCTCCGACGATGCCCGCGCACCCATGGCTCCCGGCACGCGGACGCAACTAGGGGGAGGGGTGGCGGCGGCGCCAGCCTTGGCCGCCTTCGGTGGTTTGGCGGCCTTGGAGGCGGGGCAGTTCTTGCGAACGTGCCCCACCTCCCTGCAGGCATGGCACCGCACGCCGTCCGACGTCCAGAAGACGCGGTAGGCAGTCCCCTCGTGCACCACATTAAAATGACCTTCCGTCGTCTCCTCCCGCGCCAGCCGGACAAAGAGCTGGCGGCGGAAGGAGAACACGTGGCGCAGGCTGTTCTCCCTGAGGCCGAGCGGTATGGGGTTGATCCCTGACCTTACCTCCCCCAGTTGTTGTAGGTGAGGGAGGAGGAGCCCAGCGGAAACAAAGGGCGGGACGTTTGAAACGATGACCCTCTGCGCGGTGGCCTCGAGAGGGTCCACCGGCAGGAACGTCCCGCCCACCGTGAGCCCCTTTTCAAGGGCCAGGGACACCGCCCGCTCCGACCCCAGGAAGAACACGGCCTTCCCAGACATCTTGGAGGCTGCGACAATGGCCGAGGGGCCGACTACCCCAGCCATCGCCCGCACGCACTCCTCAATGCTCATTGTGGGGTGAGTGTAGCTCTTGACCCCGTGTTTCCTGGTTATAAGTCTGAATGGTGGCAGGGCAGCGGGTGGCGCAGGAGGTGCCGTGGATGTGGACACCGCCTGCGCATACGTCCTTGCTGGCCCTGCCACCGGCGTGGATGGGGTCGCCATCACGGGGTCCCTTTAAGGGCTACACCCACCCCAAAGTCACAGGCCTTAATGGTCTTTAATGGCCTCTTATGTTAACTGAGCAGAGGAGCCCTTAACGAGGCACCTCTCCCCTCGTTGACAATTGGGGAGAGGCCTTGCTCCCTCTGCTCAGTTGTCTTAATTGGGTTTTTTTTTATTAATTTGGAAGGAAAGGGTTCTCAGAGAGAGAGGGGAGAAACAGAGGGTAACGGAGAAAGAGAGAGGGGGGTGGGAAGGGGGGGGGGCTGCGAGGGCAGGTCTCCCCTCGCAGCTGTGGGTGGGTGCACTCCCCAGATGGCAAAACACAAAAGTCTTTGGGGTGGTCTTCAGGTGGGGGGAGAAGATGTCTTCACCTGGGGTAGCTGGAGCCACCAGGCACTCCTAACGATCTTTAATTGGGTGATTGATGACAATCTTCAGCCTGGTAGCTCCAGCTATCCCAGGCTAGGCAAATGTGGGGGGTGGGGGGGGGTTCCAATTGTGGGGGGGGCCCAGTTGTAAGCACGGCCCCCACGCACACTACCACACACACACACACACACCCCCCGCGATGTTCCGGCCCTCAGTGGTCTTCTTTCCTCCCCCCACCGAAACAACAAAGTCTTTTTGGGGAAATGCACCCACACCCACCTGTAGAATGTTGAGTCTCCCTCCTTCCACACTGGATGGTTGTTGTGGTTTTTCCCCCTCTCTCCAACTCCTTGCAGAATGGTAAAAGATGTTTAATGTTTTCTGCTTCCTCCTCCTCTCCCTCTGGATAGAAGTTGTAGTGAAGCCCCTTCCTTCCTTCTGTTCCTGGGCTGGTCTCAGGGCTCTCCAAGCAGGAGCTCAAGTTGATAGCAGCTCCTCTCACAGCTCACAGCTCCAACTGAGCAGGACACGCCTCCACAGCTCCACAATTGGTCCTTGTGCTTGAAACTCTTTTAGAGTCTACCTGCGAAAACATAAACATTAAACTGTGCCACCCGACCTGGGTGACACACCAGACATTTACAAGGCCCTTTTTTCCTTTTTTTGGTTTTTTTTTTGTGTTTTTCTTTTTTTTTGGTTTTTTTTTTGGGCACTAAAATAACAATTTTCCCCAGTGCCCCCTATAAAAGGGAAGGGGGACACTAAAAGCACCGGCAATTAAAACAAATTAACTTTAAAACGTAAAATCAAATTAAAATTTGGTTGCCGGGCGTGATGATGCACTCCAGTCCCTCCGGTGCCCACCTCTCGCGGAAGGCCGCGAGCGTACCGGTGGACACCGCGTGCTCCATCTCCAAGGACACCCTGGACCGGATGTAAGAGCGGAAGAGAGGCAGGCAGTCAGGTTGAACGACCCCCTCGACCGCCCGCTGCCTGGACCGGCTGATGGCACCCTTGGCCGTGCCCAGGAGCAGTCCTACGAGGAGGCCTTCGGACCTACCCGCTCCCCTCCGCACAGGGTGCCCAAAGATCAGGAGAGTGGGACTGAAGTGCAGCCAGAATTTCAGGAGCAGCCCCTTCAAATAATGGAACAGGGGCTGCAACCTTGTGCACTCAATAAAAACATGGAACACGGACTCCTCCAGACCGCAGAAATTGCAGGCGGCCTGGGAGTCCGTGAACCGGCTTAAAAATTTGTTGCACGGCACTGCTCCGTGCACCACCCTCCAGGCCAAGTCCCCGATGAATAGTGGGAGGACCCCTGCGTAGAGTGCCCTCCATCGGGGACCCCCGCCTCCTCCGGACGGCAAGATGGTGCGCCATGGCGTGTCCGGACGGCCGGCGAGGATGGCAAAGTTGAGGGTGTGCAGGAGCAGCCCGTACAGGAAACCCCTCCGCGCGGAACTGAAAGGCACGGAGGGGATTTCCCCGAGGCGGCTCAAGTTGTGAGGCGCCGGCCCCCGAGGGAGGTTCCGGGGTTTGGCGCCGATGAGGAATTCCGTCCGGACGGGGGTCAGTTCGGACGGGATCTCCCCACGTGCTTGAGCCTCCTCGATACACCTAACGGAGTCAGGGCCCAGAGCTGTTTTTAGCGACTCGATGGCATCGGCCGCGCGGCGGACGTTGGCAGAATTTAGGCGCCGCGCCAGCGTGACTGGCGCCATCCAGCCCGCTCCTCCGCCATCGAGCAGGTCCCTGACCCTGGTCACCTCACCAGCCACAGCCCTCTCTTCCGACCGCCACATGAAGCCTCGGCCGTGGAGGTACGGATTCCCGAGCAGCGGCTCCTGCAGGACGGCCGCCACTCCAGCCGGCGGAGAGCTGCGCTTGGTGGAGACTTTGTTCCAGACCCTGATGAGTTCCCTGTAAAAGACAGGCAGCTCCCGGAGGGCGGTCCTGGCACCCCCCAAGTTCACAAACAGGAGCTGCGTGTCATAATTGAGGTCGAGCTGCTGGCGGAAGAAATACCTCGCCAGAGCACACCACCTGGGAGGGGGCTCGACGTAAAGGTATCTCTGCAGGGTCTGAAGACGGAAAGTCGCGAGCTGGGCGCTGACGCACACCAACGACTGACCGCCCTCCTCAAGCGGGAGACTCAAGACCGCGACAGAGACCCAGTGCTTCCTGTTGTTCCAGAAGAAGTCCACCAGCTTCTTCTGTATCTTGGCGACAAACGCAGGGGGAGGGGTCAAAGTGACCAGCCGGTACCACAGCATTGCGGCCACCAGCTGGTTTATGACTAGCGCTCGACCCCTGTAGGACAGCACTCGGAGCAGTCCTGTCCAGCGCCCTAGGCGAGCGGCGACCTTGGCCTCCAGCTCCTGCCAGTTCGCCGGCCAGGCTTCCTCGTCGGGGCTAAGGTAGACTCCCAGATAGAGGAGATGGGTCGTGCTCCAGGCAAAAGGCCTGAGCTCCTCCGGCAGGGAGTCCACCCGCCACTGACCCACCAGGAGTCCGGAACATTTCTCCCAGTTGATCCTGGCGGAGGACGCGGCCGAGTAAATCTCCTGGCACTCACGCATCCTCCGCAGGTCAGCGGGATCCTCTACCGCGAGGAGCACGTCATCGGCGTAAGCCGAGAGGACGACCTCCACGCCCGGCCCTTGCAGAGCCAGTCCCGTCAACCTCGTCCGCAAGAGGCGCAGGAAAGGCTCCACGCAAACGGCGTATAACTGGCCGGACATGGGGCATCCCTGGCGCACCCCTCTCCTAAAGCGAAGGGGCGCCGTCAAGGACCCGTTAACCTTAATCAGACACTCCGCGGCGGCGTACAAAAGTCGGATCCGGGCGACGAAATGCGTCCCGAACCCGAAAGCGCGCAGAGTTCCGAGCAGATAGTCGTGATCCACCCTGTCGAACGCCTTCTCTTGGTCGAGGGATAGGAAGGCGACCGACAGACCAGCCTCCTGGGAGCAATGGATGAGGTCCCGGACCAGATGGATGTTGTCGTGGATCGTCCGGCCCGGGACCGTGTATGACTGGTCGGGGTGAATCATGTGGTCCAGCACGGCACCAAGGCGAGCAGACATCGCCCTGGCGAAGATTTTGTAGTCCGTGCTGAGGAGGGAGACCGGGCGCCAGTTCTTAAGGAGGCGGAGATCGCCCTTCTTAGGCAGCAGGACGATGACTGCCCTGCGCCAAGAGAGGGGCATCTCCCCGGTCGCCAGACTTTCCCCCAGGACCCGCGCGTAGTCGCTCCCCAGGACGTCCCAGAACGCCCTGTGGAACTCCACGGTCAGCCCGTCCAGCCCCGGGGATTTTCCCCTCGAGAGCCGGGCGAGGGCACCGGTCAGCTCCGCCAGGCTTAGCGGAGCTTCCAGATTTTCGGCGCCCTCCGGGCCGACCTTCGGCAGGTCCTCCCACAAAACTCTACGCGCTTCCTCGCTGGACGGATCCGGAGAGAACAGAGCCCCGTAATATTCTCGGACCCTGTTGTTGACGCCCTCCGGATCCGAGACGAGAGAGCCGTCGTCGGCCAGCAGCGTCAAGAGCTGCTTACGGACACTCTGCCTTTTTTCCAGCGAGTAGAAGAAGGGGGAGCCGCGGTCCAGATCCCGCAGGAACCGGATCCGCGACCTCACGAACGCGCCTCGGGACCCGACGAGCTGCAGGTCCTTCAGCGCGGCCTTCTTCGCTTCGTACACCGTCCGCAGGGCCGGGTCCTGGACGACTTGACCGAGACGGGCTTCCAGGTCGAGCACCTCTTTTTCTAGGCGCCCGACTCTGGCCGCCCGCCTCTTGGTCGACCCCCTCGCGTACTCTTGACAGAAGACGCGGACGTGAGCCTTGCCCACGTCCCACCATAGCCTCAAGGAGGGGAAGCCCCCCTGCTTCCTTCTCCAGTCGGACCAGAATCGACGGAACGAGTCCTGGAACCGCACGTCCTCCAGCAGCCGGTTGTTAAAGTGCCAGTACGCGGACCCCGCCCTCGCGCGGAGCGAAGCGAGCTCCGCCCACACCAGGTGGTGGTCCGAACACGGCACCGGCCGCATGGAGGCCGCCGGGACGCAGGAAACGTACGCCCGAGACACGTAAAGGCGGTCGACTCTAGACCATCCAACTCCAGGCCTCACCCAAGTAAAGGCGCTGGAGTCGGGGTGGAGATTTCGCCAGACGTCCACCAAGTCGAAGGACCCGACCAGGTCCCTCAACTTCTCCATCGCCGTCATGCACTGCGGGGCACCGGAGCGGTCCCTCGCCTCGAGGGTGCAGTTAAAATCCCCCCCGAGGACAATGCAGTCGCCGACGTCGACGGAGCCAAGAAGAGCGGACACCTCTTCAAAGAAGCGCGTTTGCTGCGGGCCGGGATGAGGGGCGTACACGCTCACGAGATGGAGCGGCACGTCCCCCAGGCGAACCGTTACGTGCAGCAAGCGGCCTGGCACGGGCTCCTCGACCCCCAAGATCTCCGGCTGAAAATGCGGGCCCAGCAAGATGGCCACCCCACTAGAAATGGCGGTGAGGTGGCTCATGCGGACCTCTCCTTGCCATTCCAGGAGCCACGTGGCTTCGTCTCCCGGAACGGTGTGGGTTTCTTGCAGGAAGCACACCGCATATTTCCCCTCCCGCAGGAGCGAAAAATTGTCAAATCTACGGCGTGCCCCTCTGCCGCCGTTGATGTTGAGGCTGGCTATGGTTATCTTCATGACAAAAGCATAGTGCAACCTCTACCTTAACCTATTGTGGGGGAGGGAGCGGAGTCTTTTGTTGAACTCCGCTCCCTCCGCAGCCCAGCGAGGAGTCCCTCGAGCTCGCGCAGCTCAAGGTGCTGCTCCTTTGTCAAGGGCCCGCCCGCGGCCAAGGTTTTAACGGCGGCGCGGACGGACCCCTTGATCAGCTCCGGCTCGGACCATTTTTTCCAGGGCCAGTCGGGCTTGGTCGCGGCGACCCCGGCTCTGGGCCAAAAAGTCCCGGAGTTCCTTTGCAGGAACGAGGAGGGCCTCAGCGGCGGCCGCGAGCAGATCCACCGCCTCCCTGGCGGTGGTCTCTAGGTCTTCACCCGCGTCCCCCACCGAGTCCCCGTCCTCCTCCGGGAGGTGGCCGCCAGCAGCCGGCCCATCGACCGCACAAGGTACGGCAAATGAACCGGCCGCTCCAACCGGCCCTGGCACTGCCCCGATCCCACCCCCAGGATCGTCGGCAGAGGAGTCCCCACTGGGCTCTTTTAAAAATGGTGCTGGGTCGGGAAATGACAGCGGAAGGGGTTCCCCCTCCGCCCCAGGAACCGGAGAACAAGGAGAGACCCGGCCATAGGAAATCCCCAGGCCCTCCAAGTGCTCCAGCTCCAAAGTAAGGGGCGAGGGTGGGTGTTCCTCCCCCTCCCCGCTGCCACCCCCCGGCCCAGCATCTACAGTGTCATAAATATTTGTTTCATTCTCTGCCGGGTCGAGCAAATCCCGGGGGAAGTTGGGTAATAGCTGGGCGGGCTCAGGTTCGGCCTTTTCGGCCTCGCCCGCCTCAGTCCCCGGGACGCTCGACCCGGCGGCTACGCATTCTTCCACTGGCCCCACGCCCCCCACGACAGGCAGATCTTCCACGCCCTCCCCAGGAGGCAGCGGCTGGGCAGCCTCGACTGCCTCACCCTCCCCGGGGAAAGACTCCTCGCGCCTGCAGCGCAATTTGGGGGCGCTGGTGGGGGACGCGGGACACGCGGCGGGCACCGCCTCCTCCGCGGAGGGATGTTGTTCCCCCTCCGCCTCATTGGGGCGGTGCCTCTTTTTGTTCCTGGGGGCGCGCGGAGTCAGGGAGACCTCCATGTCTGCCGAGGCCTCCCGCTCCGCCCCCCCCTTTTCCTTTTCTTGCCCGCGCCTGGGCCCCTCTGTGGTATTATTCAAGGGCCCGGGCACGGGCTCGGGGCACCCCGCGCTCGCCGGTGACTGGGTTGGGCTGAGCGCGGTGGTCAAACTTTCCGGCGCACCGAGGGGACCCGCCTCTAGATGTTTCTCCTTCTTCCGCGCCTTCTTTCCGCTCGGACGCTCTCCCTCCCCCCCGCCGGAGGCCCTGAAAACAAAGGCCTCCGACGATGCCCGCGCACCCATGGCTCCCGGCACGCGGACGCAACTAGGGGGAGGGGTGGCGGCGGCGCCAGCTATGGCCGCCTTCGGTGGTTTGGCGGCCTTGGAGGCGGGGCAGTTCTTACGAACGTGCCCCACCTCCCTGCAGGCATGGCACCGCACGCCGTCCGACGTCCAGAAGACGCGGTAGGCAGTCCCCTCGTGCACCACATTAAAGTGCCCTTCTGTCATGTCCTCCCGCGCCAGCCGGACAAAGAGCTGGCGGCGGAAGGAGAACACGTGGCGCAGGCTGTTCTCCCTGAGGCCGAGCGGTATGGGGTTGATCCCCGACCTTACCTCCCCCAGTTGGTGTAGGTGAGGGAGGAGGAGCTCAGCGGAAACAAAGGGCGGGACGTTTGACACGATGACCCTCTGCGCGGTGGCCTCGAGAGGGTCCACCGGCAGGAACGTCCCGCCCACCGTGAGCCCCTTTTCAAGGGCCAGGGACACCGCCCGCTCCGACCCCAGGAAGAACACGGCCTTCCCAGACATCTTGGAGGCTGCGACAATGGCCGAGGGGCCGACTACCCCAGCCATCGCCCGCACGCACTCCTCGATGCTCATTGTGGGGTGAGTGTAGCTCTTGACCCCGTGTTTTTTTGTTATTAGTCTGAAAGGTGGCAGGGCAGCGGCTGGCGCAGGAGGTGCCGTGGATGTGGACACCGCCTGCGCATACGACCTTGCTGGCCCTGCCACCGGCGTGGATGGGGTCGCCATCACGGGGTCCCTTTAAGGGCTACACCCACCCCAAAGTCACAGGCCTTAATGGTCTTTATTAGGCCTCTTGTAGATTGACTGAGCAGAGGAGCCCTTAACGAGGCACCTCTCCCCTCATTGACAATTGGGGAGAGGCCTTGCTCCCTCTGCTCAGTTGTCTTAATTGGTTTTTTTTAAAATTTGGAAGGAAAGGGTTCTCAGAGAGAGAGGGGAGAAACAGAGTAGCAGAGAAAAGAGAGAGGGGGGTGGGAAGGGGGGGGGGCTGCGAGGGCAGGTCTCTCCTCGCAGCTGTGGGTGGGTGCACTCCCCAGATGGCAAAACACAAAAGTCTTTGAGGTGGTCTTCAGGTGGGGGGAGAAGATGTCTTCACCTGGGGTAGCTGGAGCCACCAGGCACTCCTAACGATCTTTAATTGGGTGATTAATAACAATCTTCAGCCTGGTAGCTCCAGCTATCCCAGGCTAGGCAAATGTGGGGGGTGGGGGGGGTTCCAATTGTGGGGGGGGGCCCTAGTTGTAAGCACGGCCCCCACGCACACTACCACACACACACACACCCCCCGCGATGTTCCGGCCCTCAGTGGTCTTCTTTCCTCCCCCCACCGAAACAACAAAGTCTTTTTGGGGAAATGCACCCACACCCACCTGTAGAATGTTGAGTCTCCCTCCTTCCACACTGGTTTGTTGTTGGTCTTTCCCCCTCTCTCCAACTCCTTGCAGGATGGTAAAGATGTTGCAAAGTTCTCTGCTTTTTCCTCCTCTCCCTCTGGATAAAGTTGGTGGTGAAACCCCTTCCTTCCTTCTGTTCCTGGGCTGGTCTCAGGGCTCTGCAGGCAGGAGCACAGGTTGCTAGCTGCTCTCCTCACTGCTCACAGCTCCAACTGAGCAGGACACGCCTCCACAGCTCCACAATTGGTCCTTGTGCTTGAAACTCTTTTAGAGTCTACCTGTGAAAACATAAAACAATAACGGTGCCACCCAACCTGGGTGACACTCCAGACATTTACAAGGCCCTTTTTTTCCCCCCCTTTTTTTGTTTTTTTTTTGTGTTTTTCTTTTTTTTTGGTTTTTTTTTTTTTGGGCACTAAAATCACAATTTTTCCCCAGTGCCCCCTATAAAAGGGAAGGGGACACTAAAAGCACCGGCAATTAAAACAAATTAAACTTTAAAACGTAAAATCAAATTAAAATTTGGTTGCCGGGCGTGATGATGCACTCCAGTCCCTCCGGTGCCCACCTCTCGCGGAAGGCCGCGAGCGTACCGGTGGACACCGCGTGCTCCATCTCCAAGGACACCCTGGACCGGATGTAAGAGCGGAAGAGAGGCAGGCAGTCAGGTTGAACGACCCCTCTCGACCGCCCGCTGCCTGGACCGGCTGATGGCACCCTTGGCCGTGCCCAGGAGCAGTCCTACGAGGAGGCCTTCGGACCTACCCGCTCCCCTCCGCACAGGGTGCCCAAAGATCAGGAGGGTGGGACTGAAGTGCAGCCAGAATTTCAGGAGCAGCCCCTTCAAATAATGGAACAGGGGCTGCAACCTCGTGCACTCAATAAAAACATGGAACACGGACTCCTCCAGACCGCAGAAATTGCAGGCGGCCTGGGAGTCCGTGAACCGGCTTAAAAATTTGTTGCACGGCACTGCTCCGTGCACCACCCTCCAGGCCAAGTCCCCGATGAATAGTGGGAGGACCCCTGCGTAGAGTGCCCTCCATCGGGGACCCCCGCCTCCTCCGGACGGCAAGATGGTACGCCATGGCGTGTCCGGACGGCCGGCGAGGATGGCAAAGTTGAGGGTGTGCAGGAGCAGCCCGTACAGGAAACCCCTCCGCGCGGAACTGAAAGGCACGGAGGGGATTTCCCCGAGGCGGCTCAAGTTGTGAGGCGCCGGCCCCCGAGGGAGGTTCCGGGGTTTGGCGCCGATGAGGAATTCCGTCCGGACGGGGGTCAGTTCGGACGGGATCTCCCCACGTGCTTGAGCCTCCTCGATGCACCTAACGGAGTCAGGGCCCAGAGCTGTTTTTAGCGACTCGATGGCATCGGCCGCGTGGCGGACGTTGGCAGAATTTAGGCGCCGCGCCAGCGTGACTGGCGCCATCCAGCCCGCTCCTCCGCCATCGAGCAGGTCCCTGACCCTGGTCACCTCACCAGCCACAGCCCTCTCTTCCGACCGCCACATGAAGCCTCGGCCGTGGAGGTACGGATTCCCGAGCAGCGGCTCCTGCAGGACGGCCGCCACTCCAGCCGGCGGAGAGCTGCGCTTGGTGGAGACTTTGTTCCAGACCCTGATGAGTTCCCTGTAAAAGACAGGCAGCTCCCGGAGGGCGGTCCTGGCACCCCCCAAGTTCACAAACAGGAGCTGCGTGTCATAATTGAGGTCGAGCTGCTGGCGGAAGAAATACCTCGCCAGAGCACACCACCTAGGAGGGGGCTCGACGTAAAGGTATCTCTGCAGGGTCTGAAGACGGAAAGTCGCGAGCTGGGCGCTGACGCACACCAACGACTGACCGCCCTCCTCAAGCGGGAGACTCAAGACCGCGACAGAGACCCAGTGCTTCCTGTTGTTCCAGAAGAAATCCACCAGCTTCTTCTGTATCTTGGCGACAAACGCAGGGGGAGGGGTCAAAGTGACCAGCCGGTACCATAGCATTGCGGCCACCAGCTGGTTTATGACTAGCGCTCGACCCCTGTAGGACAGCACTCGGAGCAGTCCTGTCCAGCGCCCTAGGCGAGCGGCGACCTTGGCCTCCAGCTCCTGCCAGTTCGCCGGCCAGGCTTCCTCGTCGGGGCTAAGGTAGACTCCCAGATAGAGGAGATGGGTCGTGCTCCAGGCAAAAGGCCTGAGCTCCTCCGGCAGGGAGTCCACCCGCCACTGACCCACCAGGAGTCCGGAACATTTCTCCCAGTTGATCCTGGCGGAGGACGCGGCCGAGTAAATCTCCTGGCACTCACGCATCCTCCGCAGGTCAGCGGGATCCTCTACCGCGAGGAGCACGTCATCGGCGTAAGCCGAGAGGACGACCTCCACGCCCGGCCCTTGCAGAGCCAGTCCCGTCAACCTCGTCCGCAAGAGGCGCAGGAAAGGCTCCACGCAAACGGCGTATAACTGGCCGGACATGGGGCATCCCTGGCGCACCCCTCTCCTAAAGCGAAGGGGCGCCGTCAAGGACCCGTTAACCTTAATCAGACACTCCGCGGCGGCGTACAAAAGTCGGATCCGGGCGACGAAATGCGTCCCGAACCCGAAAGCGCGCAGAGTTCCGAGCAGATAGTCGTGATCCACCCTGTCGAACGCCTTCTCTTGGTCGAGGGATAGGAAGGCGACCGACAGACCAGCCTCCTGGGAGCAATGGATGAGGTCCCGGACCAGATGGATGTTGTCGTGGATTGTCCGGCCCGGGACCGTGTATGACTGGTCGGGGTGGATCATGTGGTCCAGCACGGCACCAAGGCGAGCAGACATCGCCCTGGCGAAGATTTTGTAGTCCGTGCTGAGGAGGGAGACCGGGCGCCAGTTCTTAAGGAGGCGGAGATCGCCCTTCTTAGGCAGCAGGACGATGACTGCCCTGCGCCAAGAGAGGGGCATCTCCCCGGTCGCCAGACTTTCCCCCAGGACCCGCGCGTAGTCGCTCCCCAGGACGTCCCAGAACGCCCTGTGGAACTCCACGGTCAGCCCGTCCAGCCCCGGGGATTTTCCCCTCGAGAGCCGGGCGAGGGCACCGGTCAGCTCCGCCAGGCTTAGCGGAGCTTCCAGATTTTCGGCGCCCTCCGGGCCGACCTTCGGCAGGTCCTCCCACAAAACTCTACGCGCTTCCTCGCTGGACGGATCCGGAGAGAACAGAGCCCCGTAATATTCACGGACCCTGTTGTTGACGCCCTCCGGATCCGAGACGAGAGAGCCGTCGTCGGCCAGCAGCGTCAAGAGCTGCTTACGGACACTCTGCCTTTTTTCCAGCGAGTAGAAGAAGGGGGAGCCGCGGTCCAGATCCCGCAGGAACCGGATCCGCGACCTCACGAACGCGCCTCGGGACCCGACGAGCTGCAGGTCCTTCAGCGCGGCCTTCTTCGCTTCGTACACCGTCCGCAGGGCCGGGTCCTGGACGACTTGACCGAGACGGGCTTCCAGGTCGAGCACCTCTTTTTCTAGGCGCCCGACTCTGGCCGCCCGCCTCTTGGTCGACCCCCTCGCGTACTCTTGACAGAAGACGCGGACGTGAGCCTTGCCCACGTCCCACCATAGCCTCAAGGAGGGGAAGCCCCCCTGCTTCCTTCTCCAGTCGGACCAGAATCGACGGAACGAGTCCTGGAACCGCACGTCCTCCAGCAGCCGGTTGTTAAAGTGCCAGTACGCGGACCCCGTCCTCGCGCGGAGCGAAGCGAGCTCCGCCCACACCAGGTGGTGGTCCGAACACGGCACCGGCCGCATGGAGGCCGCCGGGACGCAGGAAACGTACGCCCGAGACACGTAAAGGCGGTCGACTCTAGACCATCCAACTCCAGGCCTCACCCAAGTAAAGGCGCTGGAGTCGGGGTGGAGATTTCGCCAGACGTCCACCAAGTCGAAGGACCCGACCAGGTCCCTCAACTTCTCCATCGCCGTCATGCACTGCGGGGCACCGGAGCGGTCCCTCGCCTCGAGGGTGCAGTTAAAATCCCCCCCGAGGACAATGCAGTCGCCGACGTCGACGGAGCCAAGAAGAGCGGACACCTCTTCAAAGAAGCGCGTTTGCTGCGGGCCGGGATGAGGGGCGTACACGTTCACGAGATGGAGCGGCACGTCCCCCAGGCGAACCGTTACGTGCAGCAAGCGGCCTGGCACGGGCTCCTCGACCCCCAAGATCTCCGGCTGAAAATGCGGGCCCAGCAAGATGGCCACCCCACTAGAAATGGCGGTGAGGTGGCTCATGCGGACCTCTCCTTGCCATTCCAGGAGCCACGTGGCTTCGTCTCCCGGAACGGTGTGGGTTTCTTGCAGGAAGCACACCGCATATTTCCCCTCCCGCAGGAGCGAAAAATTGTCAAATCTACGGCGTGCCCCTCTGCCGCCGTTGATGTTGAGGCTGGCTATGGTTATCTTCATGGCAAAAGCATAGTGCAACCTCTACCTTAACCTATTGTGGGGGAGGGAGCGGAGTCTTTTGTTGAACTCCGCTCCCTCCGCAGCCCAGCGAGGAGTCCCTCGAGCTCGCGCAGCTCAAGGTGCTGCTCCTTTGTCAAGGGCCCGCCCGCGGCCAAGGTTTTAACGGCGGCGCGGACGGACCCCTTGATCAGCTCCGGCTCGGACCATTTTTCCAGGGCCAGTCGGGCTTGGTCGCGGCGACCCCGGCTCTGGGCCAAAAAGTCCCGGAGTTCCTTTGCAGGAACGAGGAGGGCCTCAGCGGCGGCCGCGAGCAGATCCACCGCCTCACTGGCGGTGGTCTCTAGGTCTTCACCCGCGTCCCCCACCGAGTCCCCGTCCTCCTCCGGGAGGTGGCCGCCAGCAGCCGGCCCATCGACCGCACAAGGTACGGCAAATGAACCGGCCGCTCCAACCGGCCCTGGCACTGCCCCGATCCCACCCCCAGGATCGTCGGCAGAGGAGTCCCCACTGGGCTCTTTTAAAAATGGTGCTGGGTCGGGAAATGACAGCGGAAGGGGTTCCCCCTCCGCCCCAGGAACCGGAGAACAAGGAGAGACCCGGCCATAGGAAATCCCCAGGCCCTCCAAGTGCTCCAGCTCCAAAGTAAGGGGCGAGGGTGGGTGTTCCTCCCCCTCCCCGCTGCCACCCCCCGGCCCAGCATCTACAGTTTGATTAAAATCAATATCTTTTGTTTCTGCCGGGTCGAGCAACTCCCGGGGGAAGTTGGGTAATAGCTGGGCGGGCTCAGGTTCGGCCTTTTCGGCCTCGCCCGCCTCAGTCCCCGGGACGCCCGGCCCGGCGGCTACGCATTCCTCCGCGGTCCCCACGCCCCCCACGACAGGCAGATCTTCCACTCCATCCCCGGGAGGCAGAGGCTGGGCAGCCTCAACTGTCTCACCCTCCCCGGGGAAAGACTCCTCGCGCCTGCAGCGCAATTTGGGGGCGCTGGTGGGGGACGCGGGACACGCGGCGGGCACCGACTCCTCCGCGGAGGGATGTTGTTCCCCCTCCGCGTCATTGGGGCGGTGCCTCTTTTTGTTCCTGGGGGCGCGCGGAGTCAGGGAGACCTCCATGTCTGCCGAGGCCTCCCGCTCCGCCCCCCCCTTTTCCTTTTCTTGCCCGCGCCCGGGCCCCTCTGTGGTGTTGTTCAAGGGCTCGGGCACGGGCTCGGGGCACCCCGCGCTCGCCGGTGACGGGGTTGGGCTGAGCGCGGTGGTCAAATTATCCGGCGCACTGAGGGGACCCGCCTCTTGATGTTTTGTCTTCTTCCGCGCCTTCTTTCCGGTCGGACGCTCTCCCTCCCCCCCGACGGAGGCCCTGAAAACAAAGGCCTCCGACGATGCCCGCGCACCTACGGCTCCCGGCACGCGGACGCAACTAGGGGGAGGGGTGGCGGCGGCACCAGCCTTGGCCGCCTTCGGTGGTTTGGCGGCCTTGGAGGCGGGGCAGTTCTTACGAACATGCCCCACCTCCCTGCAGGCATGGCACCGCACGCCGTCCGACGTCCAGAAGACGCGGTAGGCAGTCCCCTCGTGCACCACATTAAAATTCCCCTCCGTCGTGTCCTCCCGCGCCAGCCGGACAAAGAGCTGGCGGCGGAAGGAGAACACGTGGCGCAGGCTGTTCTCCCTGAGGCCGAGCGGTATGGGGTTGATCCCCGACCTTACCTCCCCCAGTTGGTGTAGGTGAGGGAGGAGGAGCTCAGCGGGAACAAAGGGCGGGACGTTTGAAATGATGACCCTCTGCGCGGTGGCCTCGAGAGGGTCCACCGGCAGGAACGTCCCGCCCACCGTGAGCCCCTTTTCAAGGGCCAGGGACACCGCCCGCTCCGACCCCAGGAAGAACACGGCCTTCCCAGACATCTTGGAGGCTGCGACAATGGCCGAGGGGCCGACTACCCCAGCCATCGCCCGCACGCACTCCTCGATGGTCATTGTGGGGTGAGTGTAGCTCTTGACCCCGTGTTTTTTGGTAATGAGTCTGAAAGGTGGCAGGGCAGCGGGTGGCGCAGGAGGGGCCGTGGAAGCGGTTGCCACCTGCGCATACGTCCTTGCTGGCCCTGCCACCGGCGTGGATGGGGTCGCCATCACGGGGTCCCTTTAAGGGCTACACCCACCCCAAAGTCACAGGCCTTAATGGTCTTTTAATGGCCTCGTATGTTAACTGAGCAGAGGAGCCCTTAACGAGGCACCTCTCCCCTCGTTGACAATTGGGGAGAGGCCTTGCTCCCTCTGCTCAGTTGTCTTAATTGTTTTTTTTTTTTTTGTTTTTTTTGTAAATTTGGAAGGAAGAGGCCTCAGAGAGAGAGGGGAGAAACAGAGTAGCAGAGAAAGAGAGAGGGGGGTGGGAAGGGGGGGGGGGGGGGACTGCGAGGGCAGGTCTCCCCTCGCAGCTGTGGGTGGGTGCACTCCCCAGATGGCAAAACACAAAAGTCTTTGGGGTGGTCTTCAGGTGGGGGGAGAAGATGTCTTCACCTGGGGTAGCTGGAGCCACCAGGCACTCCTAACGATCTTTAATTGGGTGTTTAAGAAAAACAACAATCTTCAGCCTGGTAGCTCCAGCTATCCCAGGCTAGGCAAATGTGGGGGGTGGGGGGGGTTCCAATTGTGGGGGGGGGCCTAGTTGTAAGCAAGGCCCCCACACACACTACCACACACACACACACCCCCCGCGATGTTCCGGCCCTCAGTGGTCTTCTTTCCTCCCCCCACCGATATAACAAAGTCTTTTTTGGGAAATGCACCCACACCCACCTGTAGGATGTAGAGTCTCCCTCCTTCCACACTGGATGTTGTTTGTCTTTTCCCCCTCTCTCCAACTCCTTGCAGAAATTATGAAGTTGTTTAAAGTTTTTCTTTTCTCCTCCTCTCCCTCTGGATAAAGTTGAAGGTGAAGCCCCTTCCTTCCTTCTATTCCTGGGCTGGTCTCAGGGCTCTCCAGGCAGGAGCACAAGTTGGTGGCTGCTCTCCTCACTGCTCACAGCTCCAACTGAGCAGGACACGCCTCCACTGCTTCACGATTGGTCCCTTGTGCTTGAAACTCTTTTGAGTTTATCTGTGAAAACATAAAAACATTAAACGGTGCCACCCGACCTGGGTGACACTCCAGACATTTACAAGGCCCATTTTTTTTTTTTTCCCCCTTTTTTGTGTTTTTTTTTGTGTTTTTTTCCTTTTTTTTTTGTTTTTTTTTTTTGGGCACTAAAATCACAATTTTTCCCCAGTGCCCCCTATAAAAGGGAAGGGGACACTAAAAGCACCGGCAATTAAAACAAATTAACTTTAAAACGTAAAATCAAATTAAAATTTGGTTGCCGGGCGTGATGATGCACTCCAGTCCCTCCGGTGCCCACCTCTCGCGGAAGGCCGCGAGCGTACCGGTGGACACCGCGTGCTCCATCTCCAAGGACACCCTGGACCGGATGTAAGAGCGGAAGAGAGGCAGGCAGTCAGGTTGAACGACCCCCTCGACCGCCCGCTGCCCCCCTTGTGCTTGAATGACAGAAGGATAGTTTGCAGGTGAAGCAGGCAATCAGGAAGGCGAATGCAATGTTGGCCTTCATTGCGAGAGGAATGGAGTACAAAAGCAGGGAGGTCCTGCTGCAACTGTACAGGGTATTGGTGAGGCCGCACCTGGAGTACTGCGTGCAGTTTTGGTCACCTTACTTAAGGAAGGATATACTAGCTTTGGAGGGGGTACAGAGACGATTTGCTAGGCTGATTCCGGAGATGAGGGGGTTACCTTATGATGATAGATTGAGTAGACTGCGTCTTTACTCGCTGGAGTTCAGAATAATGAGGGGTGATTTTATAGAAACATTTAAAATAATGAAAGGGATAGACAAGATAGAGGCAGAAAGGTGGTTTCCACTGGTCGGGGAGACTAGAATTAGGGGACACAGCCTCAAAATACGGGGGAGCCAATTTAAAACCGAGTTGAGAAGGAATTTCTTCTCCCAGAGGGTTGTGAATCTGTGGAATTATCTGCCCAGGGAAGCAGTTGAGGCTAGCTCATTGAATGTATTCAAATCACAGATAGATAGATTTTTAACCAATAAGGGAATTAAGGGTTACGGGGAGAGGGCGGGTAAGTGGAGCTGAGTCCACGGCCAGATCAGCCATGATCTTATTGAGTGGCGGAGCAGGCTCGAGGGGCTAGATGGCCTACTCCTGTTCCTAATTCTTATGTTCTTATGTTCAATGTCTTCAGTCTGAGTTCATAAAATAGCTGAAGGCATTATCATGATTTTCCTCGTACCTCAGACTCGGAGCTTTATATTCATGGCAACGTGCTTCTCTGATGGCTCACTAAAGGATGTATGGCCATGAGGTCGAGTGGGTAAAATTGCTTAAGGCCCTGTTTATTTTTCCATTTCTTTCATGTACCATCCGCCACAGCCATTACTGATGCTGTTAATTCAAGTCGCTGGCTTTCTCCGCCGTGTTGAGGTTTGGTATCGAATAATCGGTTTCCGAAATGGAGGGCGTGGACCTGGAACTTTAGTCCAGTCCGACCAAGTCTGCACAAAATGGGCCTGTAGTGAGCATTGCGCTAGTTGCTGCTGGTCCATTTCCTGTTCAGCAAATGGTTGATGGAGTGGAGCAGACCCTGGGCAACAAATAAAGTAAATTAGGATAAGAACAGAAAACGCTGGAACTACTCAGCAGATCAGGCAGCATCTGTTTCTCTCTCCACAGATACTGCCTGACCTGCTGAGTAGTCCCAGCATTTCCTTTTTTTATCCTAAATGTTATTATCATTTACATCTGTCAAGAGAGAAACAGATGATGCCCGGTCTGCTGAGTATTTCCAGAATTTTCTGTTTTTATTTCAGATTGCCAGCATCCGCAGTATCTTGCTTATGTAAATTTAGGACTTCATAAATTCTTCTTTACGTAAGGTGTAACAGAGCTATTAATGACTATTAACTACATTTTGTACAGAAAAAATACTTGTGTTGTGTAACATGGGTCCGTGGAATATTTATAACATGGGATGGAGGTCTCAAAAGCAAAAATTGAGAACCCCTGGGATAACCAGAAGGGATAACCATCTGTGGCTAACTAAGGAAATAAGGGATGGTATCAAATTGAAAACAAGGGCATACAATGTGGCCAAGACTAGTGGGAGGTCAGAGGATTGGCAAACTTTTAAAAGCCAGTAAAGAACGACTAAAAAATTAGAAAGAGAGGGAAGATATATTATGAAAGTAAACTAGCACGAAATATAAAAACAGATAGTAAGAATTTCTACAGGTACGTAAAAAGGAAAAGAGTGGCTAAAGTAAATGTTGGTCCCCTAGAGGATAAAACTGGGGAATTAATAATGGGGAACAGGGAAATGGCAGAGACTTTGAATAAATATTTTGTATCGGTCTTCAAAGTAGAAGACACTAAAAACATCCCAATAGTGGATAATCAAGGGGCTATAGGTAGGGAGGAACTTAATACAATCACTATCTTAAAGAAGTAGTACTCGGTAAAAAAATGGGAGTAAAGGCAGACAAGTCCCCTGGACCTGATGGCTTGCATCCTAGGGTCTTAAAAGAAGTAGTTGCAGAGATTGTGGATGCATTGGTTGTAATCTACCAAAATTCCTTGGATTCTGGGGAGGTCCCAGCAGATTGGAAAACCGCAAATGTAACGCACCTATTTAAAAAAAGGTGGCAGACAGAAAGCAGGAAACTATAGACCAGTTAGCTTAACATCTGTCGTTGGGAAAATGCTGGAGTCCATTATTAAGGAAGCAGTAGCGGGACATTTGGAAAAGCATGATTCAATCAAGCAGAGTCAGCTTGGTTTTATGAAAGGGAAATCAATGTTTGACAAATTTGCTGGAGTTCTTTGAGGATGTAACGAGCAGGGTGGATAAGGGGGAACCAGTGGATGTGGTGTATTTGGATTTCCAGAAGGCATTCGATAAGGTGCCACATAAAAGGTGACTGCACAAGATAAAAGTTCATGGTGTTGGGGGTAATATATTAGCATGGATAGGGGATTGGCTAACGAACAGAAAACAGAGAGTCGGGATAAATGGGTAATATTCCGGTTGGCAAACAGTGACTAGTGAGTTGTCACAGGGATCGGTGCTGGGGCCTCAACTATTTACAATCTATATTAATGACTTGGATGAAGGGACTGAGTGTAATGTAGCCAAGTTTGCTGATGATACAAAGATGGGTGGGAAAGCAAATTGTGAGGAGGACACAAAAAATCTGCAAAGGGATATAGACAGACTAAGTGAGTGGGCAAAAATTTGGCAGATGGAGTATAATGTGGAAAAATGTGAGGTTATCCACTTTGGCAGAAAAAATAGAAAAGCAAACTATAATTTAAATGGCGAAAAATTGCAAAGTGCTACAGTGCAGAGGGAGCTTGGGGATCCTTGTGCGTGAAACGCAAAAAGTTAGTATGCAGGTAGAGCAAGTAATCAGGAAGGCAAATGTAATGTTGACCTTTATTGCAAGGGGGATAGAGTATAAAAGCAGAGAAGTCCTGCTACAACTGTACAGGGTATTGGTGAGGCCACACCTAGCATACTGCATACAGTTTTGGTCTCCGTATTTAAGGATCTACTTGCATTGGAGGCTGTTCAGAGAAGATTCACTAGGTTGATTCCGGAGATGAAGGGGTTGACTTATGAGGATAGGTTGAGTAGGTTGGGTCTGTATTCACAGGATGATCAGGGCTGGGAACTCAACATCCAGGGGTATTCAACATTCAGGAAGGATAGAATAAAAGGAAAAGGAGGTGGGGTAGCATTGCTGGTTAAGGAGGAGATTAAGGAGATTAAGGCAATAGTTAGGAAGGACATTCGCTTGGATGATGTGGAATCTATATGGGTAGAGCTACAGAACACCAAAGGGCAAAAAACATTAGTGGGAGTTGTGTACAGACCTCCAAACAGTAGGAGTGATGTTCGGGAGGGCATCAAACAGGAAATTAGGGGTGCATGCAATAAAGGTGCAGCAGTTATAATGGGTGACTTTAATATGCACATAGATTGGGCTAGCCAAACTGGAAGCAATACGGTGGAGGAGGATTTCCTGGAGTGCATAAGGGATGGTTTTTTAGACCAATATGTCGAGGAACCAACTAGGGGGGAGGCCATCTTAGACTGGGTGTTATGTAATGAGAGAGGATTAATTACCAATCTCGTTGTGCGAGGCCCCTTGGGGAAGAGTGACCATAATATGGTGGAATTCTGCATTAGGATGGAGAATGAAACAGTTAATTCAGAGACCATGGTCCAGAACATAAAGAAGGCTAACTTTGAAGGTATGAGGCGTGAATTGGCTGGGATGGATTGGCGAATGATACTTAAGGGGTTGACTGTGGATGGGCAATGGCAGACATTTAGAGACCGCATGGATGAATTACAACAATTATACATTCCTGTCTGGCATAAAAATAAAAAAGGGAAGGTGGCTCAACCGTGGCTATCAAGGGAAATCAGGGATAGTATTAAAGCCAAGGAAGTGGCATACAAATTGGCCAGAAATAGCAGTGAACCTGGGGACTGGGAGAAATTTAGAACTCAGCAGAGGAGGACAAAGGGTTTGATTAGGGCAGGGAAAATGGAGTATGAGAAGAAGCTTGCAGGGAACATTAAGACAGATTGCAAAACTTTCTATAGATATGTAAAGAGAAAAAGGTTAGTAAAGACAAACGTAGGTCCCCTGCAGTCAGAATCAGGGGAAGTCATAACGGGGAACAAAGAAATGGCGGACCAATTGAACAAGTACTTTGGTTCGGTATTCACGAAGGAGGACACAAACAACCTTCCGGTTATAAAAGGGGTCGGGGGGTCTAGTAAGGAGGAGGAACTGAGGGAAATCCTTATTAGCCGGGAAATTGTGTTGGGGAAATTGATGGGATTGAAGGCCGATAAATCCCCAGGGCCTGATGGACTGCATCCCAGAGTACTTAAGGAGGTGGCCTTGGAAATAGTGGATGCATTGACAGTCATTTTCCAACATTCCATTGACTCTGGATCAGTTCCTATAGAGTGGAGGGTAGCCAATGTAACCCCACTTTTTAAAAAAAGGAGGGAGAGAGAAAACAGGGAATTATAGACCAGTCAGCCTGACATCGGTAGTGGGTAAAATGATGGAATCAATTATTAAGGATGGCATAGCAGTGCATTTGGAAAGAGGTGACATGATAGGTCCAAGTCAGCATGGATTTGTGAAAGGGAAATCATGCTTGACAAATCTTCTGGAATTTTTTGAGGATGTTTCCAGTAGAGTGGACAAGGGAGAACCAGTTGATGTGGTATATTTGGACTTTCAGAAGGCGTTCGACAAGGTCCCACACAAGAGATTGATGTGCAAAGTTAGAGCACATGGGATTGGGGGTAGTGTGCTGACATGGATTGAGAACTGGTTGTCAGACAGGAAGCAAAGAGTAGGAGTAAATGGGTACTTTTCAGAATGGCAGGCAGTGACTAGTGGGGTACCGCAAGGTTCTGTGCTGGGGCCCCAGCTGTTTACATTGTACATTAATGATTTAGATGAGGGGATTAAATGTAGTATCTCCAAATTTGCGGATGACACTAAGTTGGGTGGCAGTGTGAGCTGCGAGGAGGATGCTGTGAGGCTGCAGAGCGACTTGGATAGGTTAGGTGAGTGGGCAAATGCATGGCAGATGAAGTATAATGTGGATAAATGTGAGGTTATCCACTTTGGTGGTAAAAACAGAGAGACAGACTATTATCTGAATGGTGACAGATTAGGAAAAGGGGAGGTGCAAAGAGACCTGGGTGTCGTGGTACATCAGTCATTGAAGGTTGGCATGCAGGTGCAGCAGGCGGTTAAGAAAGCAAATGGCATGTTGGCCTTCATAGCAAGGGGATTTGAGTACAGTGGCAGGGAGGTGTTGCTACAGTTGTACAGGGCATTGGTGAGGCCACACCTGGAGTATTGTGTACAGTTTTGGTCTCCTAACCTGAGGAAGGACATTCTTGCTATTGAGAGAGTGCAGCGAAGGTTCACCAGACTGATTCCCGGGATGGCGGGACTGACCTATCAAGAAAGACTGGATCAACTGGGCTTGTATTCACTGGAGTTCAGAAGAATGAGAGGGGACCTCATAGAAACATTTAAAATTCTGACGGGGTTAGACAGGTTAGATGCAGGAAGAATGTTCCCAATGTTGGGGAAGTCCAGAACCAGAGGTCACAGTCTAAGGATAAGGGGTAAGCCATTTAGGACCGAGATGCGGAGGAACTTCTTCACCCAGAGAGTGGTGAACCTGTGGAATTCTCTACCACAGAAAGTTGTTGAGGCCAATTCACTAAATATATTCAAAAAGGAGTTAGATGAGGTCCTTACTACTAGGGGGAATCAAGGGGTATGGCGAGAAAGCAGGAATGGGGTACTGAAGTTGAATGTTCAGCCATGAACTCATTGAATGGCGGTGCAGGCTAGAAGGGCCGAATGGCCTACTCCTGCACCTATTTTCTATGTTTCTATGTTTCAGAAGAATGAGAGGTGATCTTTTCAAAACATATCAGATAATGAGGGGGCTCGACTAGGTGGATGCAGAGAGGATATTTCCACTCATTGGGGAGACTAAAACTAGGGGACATAGTCTCCGAATAAGGGGCTGCCCATTTAAAACTGAGATGAGGAGGAATTTATCCTCTCAGAGGGTTGTAAATCTATGGAATTCTCTGTCCCAGAGAGCTGTGGAGGCTGGTTCATGAATATATTTAAGACGGAGATAGACATATTTTTGAACGATAAGGGAATAAAGGGTTATGGGGAGCAGGCAGGGAAGTGGAGCCGAGTCCATGATCAGATCAGCCATGATATTATTAAATGGCAGAGCATGCTCGAAGGGCCAAATGGTCTACTCCTGTTCCTATTTCCTATGTTCTTATAAGGGATATTAACCAGGACACCAGGGAGAATGCCCTGCTCTTCTTCGAATAGTGGCTGTGGGATCTTTTACATCCACCTGAGAGTGGAGATGGGGCCTCGGTTTAACGTCTCATCCGAAAGATGGCATCTCCGACAGTGCAGCTCCCTCAATACTGCCCCTCCGACAGTGCAGCGCTCCCTCAGTACTGCCCCTCCCACAGTGCGGCGCTCCCTCAGTACTGCTCCTCCGACAGTGCGGTGCTCCCTCAGTACCGTCCCTCCGACAGTGCGCCGCTCCCTCAGTACTGCCCCTCCGACAGTGCGGCGCTCCCTCAGTACTGCCTCTCCGACAGTGCGGCACTCCCTCAGTACTGCCCCTCCGACAGTGCGGCGCTCCCTCAGTAATGCACTGGGAGCATCAGCCTTGATTTTTGTGCTCAAGTCCCTGGAGTGGGACTTGGACCTCACTAATCTTCTGACTCAGAGGTGAACGTGCTACCCACTGAGCCACGCATGAAACTCGTCTATACTCCAACATGGCCTCGTGGATAGGATTCTCACCTCTAAGTCAGAAGATCATGGGTGACACCCTTCGTGCTCCAATGCCTCCCACTCTATAATCGATGCCACGTGCTAGCAATGCCCCTTCCCCTCTCACCATAAAACTATTTTGTAGATAACATTAATCAAGTGCCCCCTGGTTAAAGGGGGGGGGGGCACACCCCAAACACTTTCAAACAAGTGCCCCTTGTTTTTTTTTTTTGAGGGCATTAAAAACACAAATTATGCAAGTGCCCCTGTCTAAAAGGAGTGGGGCACTAAAACCGACAACTTAAACAAATTAAACTTCAGACATTAAGATTAAAGTTTGGTTACCGGGGGTGATGATGCACTCCAGTCCCTCCGGCACCCACCTCTCGCGGAAGGCCGCGAGAGTACCGGTGGACACCGCGTGCTCCATCTCCAGGGACACCCTGGCTTGGATGTAACCGCGGAAGAGAGGCAGACAGTCGGGCTGAACGACCCCCTCGACCGCCCGCTGCCTGGATCGGCTGATGGCCCCTTTGGCCAGGCCCAGGAGCAGTCCTACGAGGAGGCCTTCCGACCTGCCTGCCCGCTCTCCTCCGCACATGGTGCCCAAAGATCAGGAGCCAGAATTTGAGGAACAGGCCCCTCTCACCATACAACTCTTTTGGGGGCAAACATAAACATTAAATCACGTGCCCCCCGATCTGGGGGACACTCCAAACATTTTCCAAGGTCCTTTTTTTTTGTTTTTTTTGTATTTTTTATAGGGTTTTTTTGTGGGTTTTTTTAGGGCATTAAAATTCCATATTTTACAAGTGCCCCCTATAAAAGGGGAGGGGGACACTAAAACCGGCATTTAAAATAAATTAGACTTTAAAACAAATAAAATCAAATTAAAATTTGGTTGCCGGGGGTAATAATGCACTCGTCCCTCCGGTGCCCACCTCTCGCGGAAGGCCGCGAGCGTACCGGTGGACACCGCGTGCTCCATTTCCAGGGACACCCTGGCTCAGATGTAACCGCGGAAGAGAGGCAGACAGTCGGGCTGAACGACCCCCTCGACCGTCCGCTGCCTGGACCGGCTGATGGCCCCTTTGGCCAGGCCCAGGAGCAGTCGTACGAGGAGGCCTTCCGACCTGCCCGCTCCCCTCCGCACATGGTGCCCAAAGATCAGGAGCCAGAATTTGAGGAACAACCCCCTCTCACCATACAACTCTTTTAGAGGAGACAAATAAACATTAGGTCAAGTGACCCCCGATCTGGGGGACACTCCAAACATTTCGCAAGGCCCTTTTTGTTTTTTTTTGGGCTCTAAAACCATAATTTACAAGTGCCCCCTATAAACGGGGAGGAGGACACTAAAACCCGGCAATTAAAACAAATTAAACTTTAAAACATAAAATCAAATTAAAATTTGGTTGCCGGGGGTGATGATGCACTCCAGTCCCTCCGGCACCCACCTCTCGCGGAAGGCTGCGAGTGTACCGGTGGACACTGTGTGCTCCATTTCCAGGGGCACCCTGGCTCGGATGTAACCGCAGAAGAGAGGCAGGCAGTCGGGCTGAACGACCCCCTCGACTGCCCGCTGCCTGAACCGGCTGATGGCCCCCTTGGCCAGGCCCAGGAGCAGTCGTACGAGGAGACCTTCTGACCTGCCTGCCTGCCCGCTCTCCTCCGGACTGGGCGCCCAAAGATCAGGAGCCAGAATTTGAGGAACAGCCCCCTCTCACCATACAGCCGGCTGCCCACTGGTAAATGTGCCTAATTTCACGCGTGGCCGGCAGCCGAACGTGCTAGGACCCCGCCTCCTCCCTTCAGCCAGTGACGGCTCCGCCTTCCAGGTTGCGGCACTTCTGCTTGAATGGTCGACTTGTCATTCTCGCAGAGTCCCACCCACTCTTGTAAAGTTTGCTTGCGTCGCATGTTCAACCCCAGCACAAATTGCTTGATGGGAGAGACGAGGGGAAGTGATTAAAAGTCTGGAAAAAGAGACTCTGATTTAGTGAAGGGAAATAGAAGGAATATTGAATAAAAGAGTTAACTAGGCAGATAAATTGAGAGAAAGAGGGGAAAAGGTCGTTACATTAGCGAATAAGGGAATCTGATCGGCGTTCGTCTGGAATGCATCGTTTAAAATCACTGCCTGGCTTCACCGCGGGAGTTTGTCACTTTAGAGCCGCCAATGTTTCAGGGAAACCTAACGGCTTCGGCAATCGGCTGTGGAAATGGCAACATCCCCCCGCTGGCCGGGCCGGGGGGCGGGCGGCGAGCAGTCTGAGCGGTTTTGAGACCACCCCCATCCTGAACCCTTCCAAGCCCGAGGTCAAAAAGGGGAATGAGATCGGGGACATTCAGAAAGAAACGTGAGTAAAACACCTACCACAGACCCTGAACTCTAACCGGCTTCACACTCACCGCACGTCCGTCAGCATATGAAGAGAAAGGGGCAGATTAACGTTGACTCGACTTCAGATCTTCAATTTTACTTTTTGTTGATACTGACAGGTCGAGTCTATTTCACTCTTGTCCTTTCAGCGGAGCTTCCAAATAAAATGGTTGAAATGACAAATAGTGTTTTAATTCTATATTGTGTACTAATTAATACAAATATAACACTAAATTGCCAATCATTTCCTATTACCAATATGAATGGATTTGACTTGATAAACGGTGTGTGAGCTTTCTGAAGCAATTGAGGAAATTGGGTGAGAATGTATGGTTGGTTCACTTCAATTTAAAAGATTTTTGCTGTGTTGAGGTCGGTTTAATGAAGCGATTGGACGAGTCGATACAGGTTACACACATCGCTGTACGTAATCTTTTACCCTAGGCAATGAGGAGTGAATTAACAGGTGCTCCTACATTGTAATATCTCACTTTATCCAAAGCACATTTATAAATAGAAAGGCATACGGGCAGGGCGGAAAATATCCTGCTCAAAAATAATAAGCTTTTAAAAAATAATTAACCTCCTGTGGATTATTTTTCGCGTCATTTAATCTGCAGGTTGCAGTGTCTGAATTTCCAGTAATGTGCGAGTCTCTCAACGATAAGTAGAGTTTGACTGAGCGGATCAGTTCGGTGCACCATCCCGGGTCTTGTGTGAACGGACAGTATAACCGGAGAGGAACAGCTGACAGGCTAGCTGCAGGCAACATAAGAACATAAGAAATAGGAGCAGGAGTAGGCCATTTGGCCCTTCGAGCCTGCTCAGCCATTCAATAAGATCATGGCCTCAGCTCCACTTCCCTGCCCGCTCCCCATAACCCTTTACTCCCGGACATTCTCAAAACACAGCCAAACCAGTGGCCTCCGACTGAAAGCAGTCAACAGCATAACCCCTTGGTAAACTGACCTTGGGATCTTGCTGGTCTGCATGGTTCAGATATTCACCAGCAGAACCCACCAAGCCATCAGGAGAGCTGGCCCTTTTTTTAAAAAAAAATTCAGCTTCAATGGGGTGTCTCGCAATTAATCAGTCTAAAATCATATAAGTATCCTTTTTCTGTCTGTTCTCATTTTGAAGTGCCTTCGTATTAACCGCCATCAAATTCTGAAGGCTCACGTATGCTACTGAATGGAACAGTGTTTTAAGAGCCAGCATTTGGCTTGTGGTTTGAGGATATTGGTTCTGTTGGGACTGTGGACACAACTGTGCATTGATTGAGCGGAGAGAACGTGTTCAAACAAGGGCTCTCAGTTCTAACCAGATAAGGTTCTCTTACCCCCTTCGTTGAACTTCGAGATCTGGTTGTGACTGTACCTTTAGTACTGGACTCTCAAACATTTTCCCCTGCATTTTAATAATGTTGGGTTTCTGCTTCTTTATGGTACTGCACACTTTTCCCCTTCAAGAGTTTGGGCCAGTGTCCATCAGTAACTGCTTTGTGATTTGTTATTTGCCTTGATGGCACGGTAACCATCTTTGAAACTCCACGTTGAAGTGACATTGCAGTTTTAAGCTAGTGGATCCTCCCCACTCTTGCTCCAGGCTGTCTGACTCACCTGACTTGGCCCAGCCTGGTGCCAAATTCTTCCTACCTCTTTCTCCAGATCTACTGCCAATCCATCCCACTCATCTGTTCCTTGGGTCTGATTCCCTATTCTGGGCCACTGCCTCCAATCCCTCCCACTGTCCATTCTGTGTTTTCTCTCTAATACCCCCTCCCCCTATTCCATGCACCTGCCTCTAGTTCCCCAGTCTGTTGATCACGGACAGGCCTGGAGAAGGAGCAGGGATCCATAGTCCTGTCTGTACTTTAGTATTTATTTGTTTCAAGCCATGCATTTGTGAAAAACAAGCCATGTAGGTCGGTCAATAAGAGGTGTGTGGCCTGGGTTGACTTGTGTTCCCTGATGGTGGCAGCAGGGAGTTACAATTGGTCTCAACACACATGAGCTAGAGAGGAAGGGAGGGGTGAAATCAGTCAAGGCTACTGCTCCTGATCCCTATTCAACAACTGCTGGGAGTGGTGGATGATGGATGGGGACAGGATCAACCTCAGCTCTGGAGTTAAATGACCTGCTGACACTTGGACCTGGGCTCACCTGTTGCACTGACGGAATTGAAGCAGGCAGGCTGGCATTTCCAGCTGCCCCAGCATTGCCCTCTTGACCCCAGCTGCATTTCTGGCCTTGGAATCATTACCATCAGGAGGCAGGCTCAAGTGGCCCCTGGCAAAGACTCTCACCAGTCTGGGGGAGCTGCCAGAGCAGTGAAAAAGAGCCACCTACTATGCTACCTGCACAAAAAACAGATTATCTGGTCATTATCACATTGCTCTTTGTGGGAGCTTGCTGTGTGTAAATTCACTGCCACGTTTCCTATATTACAACAGTGACTACACCAAACATAATTCATTTACTGCAAAGGACTTTGGGACATTCTAAGGCCATGAAAGGCACTATACAAATGCAAGTTCCTTCTTTCTGCCCCAATGGGCCCTCTGAACTCTGGAGGCCAGAGCCTAGTGGGTAACCCTTGCATCCAGCACCCCTTCGGAAAGTGGCAGCCAGGTGGAACTCTGTATGCAGTACCAGCAAGACCTGGGTATCGACATAGAAGAAGATGTCACATCTTAAGGAAGCTTCCAAGGTAAGTCTACCCACTGGTTCCAGTTACCAGATACATGGCCCACCTATACATGCCACAGAGTGCTGTTGAGCTACCTGTTCCACATTTACTGCTGGCCCTTGCGAAGTCCTCAGATACCGTACAATTCTTTCACTGCTGACCATGCATACCCATAGGGCACACATTGCAGCTGGAGTTTACAATTGAAAGCCTTGGTACACTCTCATCTTCCATGGGATTTGCACGTAAAAGCACTTTAACACAAGCTAGCTGCGGGATGCACGGTCACTTAATTACACCAACCAGGATGGACTATAGTTATAGCACATGTCTAAGTGTGCACATACACTGTAGGTTGAAGGAGCATCAACAATACTCCTCTTGTGCAACAAGTTGGCAACTTGGACAGGAGGAGGACTCTGAGATTAGCAGTCTTCAACTACTTTGGAGGAGGCCAACCTGGACAGCCTTGCCTCTGAAGGCATTGAGGTAGTAAGAGGAGGTGAACTTGGAGGCCTCCTCCAAGCTGTGGGCTAGTATCACCCAGTTCTTAACTCTGTCATACCCACAGGTATATGCACAGTTGGTATCTTTTATAATGTGAGCTCCGTTGGAAGGTATCTCTTGGAGACCGCGTTGTAACATCAGTTACTTCCCCATCATTGTTGGCCTCGAACAGCCACCTGTCAATACTGCCAGTGAGACAGGGCAAGACAGCACCAGCATATCAAAGGCTCGTTTCACAGGAGCGTACCGTTATGTTATGTCTTTGATAAGGAGTCCGACTAGATGCTGCAAGCTCAAAGTGAGTATGACCGTAGTCCTTTATTACAGATCTCCGAGTGCCTCCAGCCTGTGAGGCCTCCTTTTTATATACAGGTGCTCCCAAGGGATTGTGAGATTCCTTGGCACTCCAGGAGATAAGCCCTCTGGTGGTTAGACGTGGTAATTACAGGTTTACATACATAACCTGTACATCAGGAAAAAGTTGACACCGAGCCACGTAAGGAGATATTAGGACAGATGACCAAAAGCTTGGTCAAAGAGAGAGATTCTAGAACGGTCCCAGCTATTCAAGAAAGGAGGGAGAGAGAAAACCTGGAACTGCAAGCCAATTATACCAAAATTCTAAAGGGGCAAAGTGTGTTTAAAAAGACAAGCCTGAAGGCTCTGTGCCTCAATGCGAGGTGTATTCATAATAAGGTGGATGAATTAACTGCACAAGCAGCTATTGAGGAATATAATATAATTGGCATCACGGAGACATGGCTCCAGGGTGACCAAGGCTGGGAACTCAACATCCAAGGGTATTCAGCATTTAGAAAGGATAAACAGAAAGGAAAAGGAGGCGGGGTGGCGTTGCTGGTTAAAGAGGAAATTAATGCAATTGTAAGGAAGGACATTAGCTTGGATGATGTGGAATCGGTATGGGTGGAGCTATGGAATACCAAAGGGAAAAAAACGCAAGTGGGAGTTGTGTACAGGCCACCGAATAGTAGTAGTGAGGTTGGGGACAACATCAAACAAGAAATAAGGGATGTGTGCAATAAAGGTACAACAGTAACCATGGGCGACTTTAATCTACATATTGATTGGGCTAACCTAACTGGTAGCAATGTGGTAGAGGAGGATTTCCTGGAGTGTATTAGGGATGGTTTTCTCGACCAATATGTCGAGGAACCAACCAGAGAGCTGGCCATCCTAGACTGGGTGATGTGTAATGAGAAGGGACTAATTAGCAATCTTGTTGTGTGAGGCCCCTTGGGGGAAGAGTGACCATAATATGGTAGAATTCTTTATTAAGATGGAGAGTGACACAGTTAATTCAGAAACTCTGGTCCTGAGCTTAAGGAAAGGTAACTTCGATGGTTTGAGGCGTGAATTGGCTAGAATAGACTGGCAAATGATACTTAAAGGGTTGATGGTGGATAGGCAATGGCAAACCTTTAAAGATAATATGAATGAACTTCAACAATTGTACATCCCTGTCTGGAATAAAAATAAAACTGGGAAGGTGGCTCAACTGTGGCTAACAAGGGAAATTGAGGATAGTGTTAAATCCAATGAAGAGGCATACAAATTAGCCAGAAAAAGCAGCAAACCAGAGGACTGGGAGAAATTTAGAATTCAGCAGAGGAGGACAAAGGGTTTAATTAAGAAGGGGAAAATAGAGTACGAGAGGAAGCTTGCCGGAAACATAAAAACTGACTGCAAAAGCTTCTATAGATATGTGAAGAGAAAAAGATTAGTGAAGACAAACGTAGGTCCCTTGCAGTCGGATTCGGGTGAATTTTATAATGGGGAGCAAAGAAATGGCAGACCACTTGAACAAGTACTTCGGTTCTGTCTTCACGAAGACTCAAATAACCTTCCGGATGTACTCTGGGACCGAGGGTCGAGTGAGAAGGAGGAACTGAAGGATATCCTTATTAGGCGGGAAATTGGCGGGATTGAAGGCCGATAAATCCCCAGGGCCTGATAGTCTGCATCCCAGAGTACTTAAGGAAGTGGCCCTAGAAATAGTGGATGCATTGGTAATTTTCCAGCAGTCTATCGACTCAGGATCAGTTCCTATGGACTGGAGAATTGCTAATGTAACACCACTTTTTAAAAAAGGAGGGAGAGAGAAAACTGGTAATTATAGACTGGTTAGCCTGACATCAGTAGTGGGGAAAATGTTGGAATCAATTATTAAAGATGAAATAGCAGCGCATTTGGAAAGCAGTCCAAGTCAGCATGGATTTATGAAAGGGAAATCATGCTTGACAAATCTTTTGGAATTTTTTGAGGATGTAACTAGTAGAGTGGACAAGGGAGAACCAGTGGATGTGGTGTATTTGGACTTTCAAAAGGCTTTTGACAAGGTCCCACACAAGAGATTGGTGTGCAAAATCAAAGCACATGGTATTGGGGGTAATGTACTGACGTGGATAGAGAACTGGTTGGCAGACAGGAAGCAGAGAGTCGGGATAAATGGGTCCTTTTCAGAATGGCAGGCAGTGACTAGTGGAGTGCCGCAGGGCTCAGTGCTGGGACCCCAGCTATTTACAATATATATTAATGATTTTAGATGATGGAATTGAGTGTAATATCTCCAAGTTTGCTGATGACACTAAACTGGGTGGCGGTGTGAGCTGTGAGGAGGATGCTAAGAGGCTGCAGGGAGATTTGGACAGGTTAGGTGAGTGGGCAAATACATGGCAGATGCAGTATAATGTGGATAAATGTGAGGTTATCCACTTTGGGGGCAAAAACAAGAAGGCAGAATATTATCTGAATGGCGGCAGATTAGGAAAAAGGGAGGTGCAGCGAGACCTGGGTGTCATGGTTCATCAGTCACTGAAAGTGGGCATGCAGGTACAGCAGGCGGTGAAGAAGACAAATGGTATGTTTGCCTTCATAGCTAACGGGATTTGAATACAGGAGCAGGGAGGTCTTACTGCAGTTGTACAGGGCCTTGGTGAGGCCTCACCTGGAATATTGTGTTCAGTTTTGGTCTCCTAATCTGAGGAAAGACATTCTTGCTATTGAAGGAGTGCAGCAAAGGTTCATCAGACTGATTCCCGGGATGGCAGGACTGACCTATGAGGAGAGACTGGTTCGACTGGGTCTTTATTCACTGGAGTTTAGAAGGATGAGCGGGGATCTCAAAGAAACACAAAATTCTGACAGGACTGGACAGGTTAGATGCAGGAAGAATGTTCCTGATGTTGGGGAAATCCAGAACCAGGGGACACAGTCTAAGGATAAGGGATAAACCATTTAGGACCGAGATGAGAAACTTATTCAGAGAATTGTGAACCTGTGGAATCCTCTACCACAGAGAGTTGTTGATGCCAGTTCATTGGATATGTTCGAGAGGGAGTTAGATATGACCCTTGTGGCTAAAGGGATCAAGGGGTATGGAGAGAAAGCAGGAAAGGGGTACTGAGGTGAATGATCAGCCACGATCATATTGAATGGTGGTGCAGGCTCGAAGGGCCGAATGGCCTACTCTTGCACTTATTTTCTATGTTTCTACATCAGTTGTTGGGAAAATGCTGGAATCCATTGTTCAGGAAGTGGAATCAGGGCACTTGGAAAATCATTATATGATTAGGCAGAGTCAACATGGTTTTATGAAAGGGAAAGTGTGTTTGACATTTATTAGTGTTTTTTGAGGAAGTAACTAGCAGGGTAGATAAAGGGGAAACAATGGATGTAATATATTTGGATTTCCAAAAGGCATTCGATAAGGTGCCACGTAAAAGGTTATTACACAAAATAAGGGCTCATGGGGTTGGGGGTAATATAGTAGCATGGATAGAGGATTGGTTAACGTTTATCCCTACTCTGAAAACAGAGAGTAAACTGGTCCTTTTCAGGTTGGTAGGCTGTAACTAGTGGGGTGCCGCAAGGATCAGTGCTGGGACCTCGGCTATTTACAATCTATATTAATGACCTAGATGAAGGGACCGAATGTAATGTATCCGGGTTTGCTGATGATACAAAGCTCGGTGGGACAGTAAGCTGTGAGGAGAAGAGAGTCTGCAAAGGGATATAGATTGACTGAGTGGGCAATAAGGCCGCAGATGGAGTATAATGTGGGGAAATGTGAGGCTATTCACTTTGGTAGGAAGAATAGAAAAACAGAATAATTTTTAAATGGTGAGAAACTTTTAAATGTTGGTGTTCAGAGAGACTGGAGTGTCCTTGTGCAAGATACACAGAAAGCTAGCATGCAGGTACAGTGAGCAATAAGGAAGGTAAATGGCATGTTGGCCTTTATTGCAAGGGGGTTGGAGTATAAGATTAAGGAAGTCTTGCTACAATTGTACAGGGCCTTGAGACCACACCTGGAGTACTGTGCACAGTTTTGGTCTCCTTATCTGAGGAAGGATATACTTGCCTTGGAGGCGGTGCAACGAAGGTTCACTAGATTGATTCCTGGGATGAGAGGGCTGTCCTATGAGAGATTGTGTAGAATGGGCCTATACTCTCTGGAGTTTAGAAGAATGAGAGGTGATCTCATTGAAACATACAAGATTCTGAAGGGGTAGATGCTGAGAGGTAGTTTCACCTGGCTGAAGTGTCTAGAACTAGGGGGCATAGTCTCCGGATAAGGGGTAAGCCATTTGCATAAGAACATAAGAAATAGGAGCAGGAGTAGGCCATTTGGCCCCTCGAGCCTGCTCTGCCATTTAATAGGATCATGGCTGATCTGATCTGATAGACTCCACTTCCCTGCCCGCTCCCCATAACCCTTTACTCCCTTATCGCTCAAAAATATGTCTCTCTCTGCCTTAAATATATTCAATGACCCAGCCTCCACAGCTCTCTGCGACAAGAGAATTCCATAGATTTACAACCCTCAGAGAAGAAATTTCTCCTCATCCCAGTTTTAAATGGGCGGCCACTTATTCTAAGACTATGTCCCCTAGTTTTAGTTTCCCCTAAGAGTGGAAATATCCTCTCTGCATCCACCTTGTCAAGCCCCCTCATTATCTTAAGTTTCAATAAGATCACCTCTCATTCTTCTGAACTGCAATGTGTATAGGTCCAATCTACTCAAACTATCCTCATAAGTCAACCCCCTCGTCTCCGGAATCAACCTAGTGAACCTTCTCTGAACAGCCTCCAATGCAAGTATATCCTTCCTTAAATACGGAGACCAAAAATGTACACAGTACGCCAGGTGTGGCCTCACCAATACCCTGTACAGTTGTAGCAGGACTTCTCTGTGTTTATACTCTATCCCCCTTGCAATAAAGGCCAACATTCTATTTGCCTTCCTGATTACTTGCTGTACCTGCATACTAACTTTGTGTTTCATGCACAAGGCCCCCCAGGTCTCTCTACTGCAGCACTTTGCAATTTTTCTCCATTTAAATTATAATTTACTTTTCTATTATTTCTGCCAAAGTGGATAACCTCACATTTTCCCACATTATACTCCATCTGCCAAATTTTTGCCCACTCACTTAGCCGGTCTATATCCCTTTGCAGATTTTTTGTGTCCTCACAATTTGCTTTCCCACCCATCTTTGTATCGTCAGCAAACTTGGCTACATTACACTCGGTCCCTTCATCCAAGTCATTAATATAGATTGTAAATAGTTGTGGACCCAGCACCGATCCCTGCGGCACCCCACTAGTCACTGTTTGGCAAACGGAAAATGACCCATTACTCCTGACTCTGTTTTCCGTTAGTTAACTAATCCTCTATCCATGCTAATATGTTGCCCCCAACCCCATGAACTTTTATCTTGTGCAGTAACCTTTTATGTGGCACCTTATCGAATGCCTTCTGGAAATGCAAGTACACCACATCCACTGGTTTGCCCTTATCCACCCTGCTCGTTACATCCTCAAAGAATGCCAGCAAACTTGTCAAACATGATTTCCCTTTCATAAAACCATGCTGACTCTGCTTGATTGAATCATGCTTTTCCAAATGTCCCGCTACTGCTTCCTTAATAATGGACTCCAGCATTTTCCCAACGACACATGTTAGGCTAACTGGTCTATAGTTTCCTGCTTTTTGTTTGCATCCTTTTTTAAATAGTGGTGTTACATTTGCGGTTTTCCAATCTGCTGGGACCACCCCAGAATCCAGGGAATTTTGGTGGATTACAACCAATGCATCCACTTCTCTTGAGACCCAAGGATGTAAGGCATCAGCTCCAGGGGACTTGTTTGCCTTTAGTCCCATTATTTTACATAGTACTACTTCATTAGTGATTGTATTAAGTTCCTCCCTACCTATAGCCCCTTGATTATCCCCTATTGGGATGTTTTTAGTGTCTTCTACTATGAAGACCGATACAAAATACTTGTTCATCGTCTCTGCCATTTCCCTGTTCCCCATTATTAATTTCCCAGTTTCATCCTCCAGGGGACCAACATTTACTTTAGTCACTCTTTCCCTTTTTATGTACCTGTAGAAACTCTTACTAGCTGTTTTTATATTTCGTGCTAGTTTACTTTCATAATCTATCTTCCCTCTCTTAAATCATTTATTTATTTTTTAGTCGTTCTTTGCTGGCTTTTAAAAATTTCCCAATCCTCTGGCCTCCCACATTGTATGCCTTTGTTTTCAATTTGATACCCTCCCTTATTTCCTTAGTTAGCCACGGATGGTTATCCCTTCTCTTACAGTCTTTCCTTCTCATTAGGATATATTTTTGTGCGAGTTATGAAATATCTCCTTAAATGTCTGCCACTGCTCATCAACTGTCCCATTCTTTCGTCCACTTTAGCCAACTCTGCCTTCCCAGTCCACTTTAGCCAACTCTGCCTTCATATCTTTTGTAGTCTCCTTTATTTAAGCTGAGGACACTGGTTTGAGATCCAACTTTCTCACCCTCCAACTGAATTTGAAATTCAACCATATTATGGTCACTCATTCCTAGAGGATATTTTACTATGAGATCATTTATTAATCCTGCCTCATTTAGGACTGAGATGAGGAGGAATTTCTTCACTCAGAGGGTTGTGAATCTTTGGAATTCTCTGCCTCAGAGGGTTGTGGATGCTCAGTCTTTGAGTATATTCAAGACTGAGATTGATAGATTTTTGGACTCTAGGGGAATCAAGGGATATGGGGATCGGGTGGAAAAGTGGAGCAGGTTCGACGGGCTGTATGGCCTACTCCTATTTCTTATGTTTTTTAAGGAGCGTCTTAAAGGAGAAAAGAGAGGCGGAAAGGTTTAGGGAGGGAATTCCAGAATTTGGGGTCCAGGCAACTTAAGGCAGGCAGCCAATTATAGAGCGATTTATAATCGGGGATACGCAAGAGGTCAGAATTAGAGGCGTGCAGATATCTTGGATGGTTGTAGGACTGGAGGATATTACAGAGATGGGGAGGGGCGAGGCCATGGTGAGATTTGAAAACCAGGATGAGAATTTTAAAATCGAGGCTTTGCTTAACCGGGATCCATTGTAGGTCAGTGAGCACAGGGGTGATGGGTGAACAGGACTTGGTGTGAGTTAGGACACGGGCAGCAGAGTTTTGGATTACCTGAAGTTTACGGAGGGTAGAAAGTGAGAGGCTAATTGCCTTTTAAAGGTTCCTGCACTTTTTTTTTTCAGGTAATGTATTCCAGATCTTCACAACCCTCTGTGAAGAAATTTCTCCGAGTTTTTTTTACCAATTATTTTAAATCTATGACCTCTCGTTACTGACCCACTTTGCAGTGGAAATTATTTCTCCTTATTTGTTCTATCAAAACCCCTCATAATTTTGAATACCTCTATTGGGTCTCTCCTTAACCTTCTTTGCTCTAAGGAGAGCAATTCCAGCTTCTCCAACCTCTCCACATAAATGAAGTCCCTCATTGCTGGTATCATCCTGGTAAACCTCTGTACCCTATCCAGGGCCCTGACATTCTTCCTAAAATGTGGTGCCCAGAATTGTATACAATACTCCAGCTGAGGCCTAACCAGAGATTTGTAACCGTATAGCATGACTTCCTTGCTTTTGTATTCAGTGCCTTTAGTTATAAAGCCAAGTATCCCATGCGCTTTCTTAACTGCCTTCTCAACTTGCCCTGCCATCTTCAAAGATTTGTGAAGTTGCACCCTCAGGTCTCCCTGTTCTTTCACCACCACCCCCCCCCCCCCCCTCAAAATAGTACCATTTAGATTATACTGCCTCTCCATGTTGTTTCTCCAAAAGTGCATTATTTCACACTTATCCACAATAAGTTGCATCTGCAACGTGTCTGCCCATTTCACCAGTCTGTCTTTGTCCTCTTGAAGTCTGCTGCTATCCTGCTCACTATTTGCTACGTTGCCAAGTTTTGTATCGTATGCAAACTTCAAAATTGTGTTCCCTGTACCCAAGTCCAAATCATTTATATATAACAAGAAAAGCAATTGTCCTAATAAAGACCCCTGGGGAACCCCACTGCATACTTCTCTCCAGTCAGAAAAACATCCATTCACCACTATTCTTTTCTTTCTGTCCCTTAGCCAATTTCGGAACCAAATTAACACTGTTCCTTTAAAACTATTTGCTTCAATTTTCCGAATAAGTCTGTTCTGAGGTACTTCATCAAAGGCCTTTTGAACATCCATGAGCCTTCCTTTTATATCAGTCCGCCAAATACTTTGAGGGGACAATTTCTAAACTGCAACAAAAAGTTAGACATGTCACATACGACCAATCAAGAAATGGTTATCAAGTTATTTGGACATGCCTTAATCTCGGTTTCACCAGAGGTGCTGGCACAAGATTGATTTCCATCTATATTCCAGTCAGTCATAGTCACATTTTCATCTTCACCATAAATCTCTTGTCAGGGCAGTCCTTCATCTTTTGTTATTTTCCTATAGATCGGCAACTGGGTCTGCTGTGCCATGCAACGTCGATAATCTAAAGGCCAGTAACCTACTCCCAGGCCTCTGAAAATGATCCTCTGAAACCTACCAGTAGCATATGTCCAAGAGCGCCTCCTGCTGCTCTCAGATACAAAATCACCTGCCACTGCTTACTGTATAAAATATCATTTCAGTTATACATAGTCTTACAAGGGAGTCTTTTATTAAAATTGTTTCTGGGGCTGGATGGTTCTTGTGTTGGAACGCAAGCTTGCAGTGAGGCTATTTTGAGCACTTGTCAAATGTCACAATCCTGATCTTGCCAGGACTGTGCAGTGAGGCTATTTTGAGCACTTGTCAAATGTTATAATCCTGATCTTGCCAAGATTGCGCAAATGTGAAATGACTTTAGTAGTGTCAGTTTAGCTCAGTGGGTAGCATTCTCACTTCTGAGTCAGAAGGTTCGAGCCTGCTCCGGGACTTGAGCCACGTTGTTGGACAGTTCCTTCAGATGCCTGTTTCACTGGTTCAGGTGGGTGTTAAAGATCCCATGACACAATTGGAAGAAGAGTGGGATGTTCTTCCAGTGACTTGGCCAACATTCCTCCCTCAACCAACAGTACCAGCTTGTGGGACCTTGCTGTGTGCAAAACAGTTTCCACGTTTACGCACGTACTAAGTTACTGCACGGTATAATTCATTGTATGTGAAATGCTTTGAGATGCTGCTGCGAGATGTGATAAGGCGCTATATAAATGCAAGATTTTCCTTTGTTAAAAGGTGTGAAAAGCAGCTACGACCAGTTAGTTCTTGTTGAGAAGTTGCCTTCTCAGGCCTGCCTGGTTGCTTTTCATACATCAGTCCATCTGCCACAGTTTCGCAACCATAATCCTTTCCACACTGAATACCCCTTTAAATGCAAAACAGACAATAATACACATATAATGCACGGTATTGTATAGTGACTGTACTCCTACGTAATATGTACCTTGTGGATTTAAAAAAAAATGTATTTATCCACAAATAGTTTTCTTAACTTTCTGTCCCTCTGGTAGCCCTTGGCTGAGTGGGCAGGGTGACCTGCACCTTGACCTTTACCTATGTTGCTCCTTAACTGGTTGCAAGCAGCTGTATGAGAGCCAGCATGTGTCAATTCACCTGTAACTGTCTCCCGTGTTCTAGCCCCTCCTGACAAATGCACATGCAGCCTGTTTGCCACCTCAAACGATCCCTTTCTGCGAGAATGCATCCAGATCCTGCTCACCACTCCCAGTACTCCATGGCTGCATGCATTAGTTTAAAACTACTGAAGATTTATCCCATCCATTAGCAGGGCAATCAAGTTCTACCACCACTGAAACCTTTCTCCACAGTATGTTACCTCCAGGCTTGGCTTCTCTAATGGTCTCCTCGCTGGCCTTGCTCTATACTCCACTTCCATCTCCGCTGTCTACGTATCCAGTTCTCCTATTACTCCGTCCTTGCCAAGCTCCTTTGATTCCATGTCCCCCAATAAATTGAATTCAGAATCCTTATTCCATCTTTACAAGTCCCTCCCTCGCCTCACCCCATTCTATCTCCGAAGCCTCTCTGTCTCAGAATTTGCCCTCTGTTTTGACTCTGGCCTCCTGTGGTTCAAGTCCCACTCCAGGGACAAAATCTCGGCCAACACTCCACTGTAGTGTTGAGGGAGTGCTGCACAGTCGGAGGGGCAATGCTGAGGGAGCACTGCACTGTCGGAGGTGGCGTCTTTCGGATAAGATGTTATACTGAGGTCCCGTCTGCTCTCTCTCAAGTGGACATAAAAGATCCCATGGCACTATTTTGAAGAAGAGGAGGCAAGTTATTCCCGGTGTCCTGGCCAATATATATCCCTCAATCAAAATAACAAAAAAAAACAGATTATTTGGTCATTATCACATTGCTGTTTCTGGGAGCTTACTGTGCACAAATTGGCTGCCACGTTTCCTACATTATAACAGTGACTATACTCAAAGTACTTAATTGGCTGTAAAGTGCTTTGAAACGTCTGGTGGCTGTGAAAAGCACTAATTAATCCAAGGCTTTTTCTATGCATCCGGCCTCCCTCCACTCTACCGTTAGCTGTACTGGCCCTACATTCTGGAACATTCTCCCTAACCAGTCATTCCTCATCCATATTTTGACTGAGACATTAAGCCACGGCACTGGTCTGGTGATTCCAGTGAATATAAAAGATCCAATGGCACTATTCAAAGACGAGCAGAGGGTTCACCTCTTGTCCTGGCCAACATTCATCCTTCAAACATTATCAACAATAGATTAACTGGTTATTCGTCTCACTTGTTGTTTGAGAGCTTGCTGTGCGCAAATTGACTGCTGTGTTTGCCTAACATAACAGTGACTGCACTTCAAAGCCATTCATTAGATGTGAAGCACTTTGGGACATCCTGAGGACATGATAAGGTGCTTTATAAATGCAAATTCTTTCTTGTTACCTCGCTCCAACCTTCAAAAGCCTCCTCCAAACCTACCACTTCAACCATCTTTCTTAACTCTTCCACGAGTGCTCAGCACCCTCCTCTATGAAGCATCTTGGACTGTTTATCAGGTGTTTTTTAAATGTTGCTTGCTGTTATTGCAACTTCATCTGAATGGTGAACCTGTTGACATAAAGTTGCTTTGCGCACTATTTGAATCCGGTTGTTTGCCCATTTAAAATTAAATTTACCACTAAAGTGTCAACCAGTGTGCTACCAAAGGAAATGAAACCACCAGCGAAATATGACCAGCCTTTTTTGCTAACCAATACTTTAGGCTGGTGGCCAGTTATGCTGTTTGCAGACAAATCAATGCAATCCAGCTTCTACAAGGTGCTGTTGGACAGATCCAGTTGAGTGCCCGATCAGGTCAGCTTCTGATGGGTCTCTGTTGAAATGTTGTCACGCTTACTGCGCTTGTTTGTCCCCAGGAGGAAGCACAAACCGGGCCTGATGCCAGGACTGGAGGACATGCTTTTCTACACAATCACCGAGGGACAGGAGCAGATTCCGATCCCCAAGTTTATCAGTGTAAGCAAACGCACACCCAAGGCGCTAACCTGCCTCGCCTCCTCCTACAAAGCCACACCATGTGATGTGTTCTATCCTATTGTCCTGTGTTACGCTGCTTATGACTGACCTTTACCAAAGCTTTGACTGCAAGATATCAGACCGTGCTTATTTAGTTCTCAGTTCCTTCCGTGAACAGTTTTTGCGGAAAAAGTCTTTTATGTCTCACTGTAAACCATTAACCCAGGCGCTACTTGCAATCTATGACGCAATTTTCTCCAGCACCATTCCCAATGGTCTGATCCTGTCAATACTGAGATCACATATATTGAAAGTTTCTCTCATTTTGCAATCTTTGATTGATTCCTCCCTCCCTTAAGATTTCCTGGCCACACACACTTCCCTGGTTGACAGAATCTATTTTAAAATCTGATCGCGGCTGCCTTGCAACACCGTGCATGGGTACGCCAATAAGTTGCGGCAAACGGCGGGCAGATTCAGCTCTGGGTTTGCTGCATTTTCATTGTGTCCTGTGCTGGTGGATTTGTCGGGTGGGGTGGTGCTGAACGGAGAGTGGATCTTTGTGTATAAGGAGTGAGGGAATATCGGAAGAGTCTCACGTACTTGCTAAAGGTCCAGTCATTACAGAAGCCCAGCGAATAGCAGACATGCTGTTCTCCCGTCTGTCTTCTGCACTTCTCAGTGGGAATGCCCTGACAATTATGGAACCAATAGCTTTGTAGTGGACCCATGAAAATAAACATAAGAACATAGAAAATAGGAGCAGGAGTCGGCCATTGGACCCCTCAAGCCTGCTCCGCCATTTAATAAGATCATGGCTGATCTGATCTTGGCCTCAACTCCACTTCCCTGCCAGCTCCCCATAACCCTTGACTCCCTGGGTTTATCTAGGTTTAGAATCTATCATTGGTTTAAGCCAACCTGTTCCTGTAAACATGGGCACCCATTCATGTGTCTGCACTCAAACAGCAGTGAAGCCGAGAGACTGGCACCCCACTAAAGGGTGAGAGTGGCACATGGAGGGTGCTCGCCATAGACAGAGACTATTTTACCAAGTACTGTAGAGGCACATAGAGAGTCCTCGCCTTGCCTCTTCACCGAGGGAGTGAAGTGTGTGGCAAATAAACAAAGGTTTGCTACTTTTGGATAAAATGTTGCTTTTTCTGTCTGTTTTCTCCCTTACTCCTCCTCTCCCGAAGGCCCCGTCTCTTGCAGGCACAGCCCTCCCTTAATCCCGGAAATATATTGGGAAAAAAACCCTCCAGAAATGAATATGTTGACTATGAACAACTCTTCTGTAAATCTGCTCATTCACGTTTAATGCTCGACTCGTCACTAACAGTAATCCAACCAAAGCAAAGGGAACCCGAGTATTGGAACACCTCATTAGATGTAAAGGACTCCCAGCTTCTTCCCAATCTTCAGGGACAAAGGTTCGGTCGCCTGGTTGCAAGACTGGATTGTCGAAATCCTACTGAGTAGCAGATGGGCTTTTTATTTGGATGAATTTATTTAAATACATACAAAGCAGGAGCACAGCAGAAAGCAGTCAGTGAGCAAACACTTACACAATGCAAACAATCAATTTGACATTCAATAGAGTGGATGCGAAATCTGTTCTCGTTTTCGAAAAAGGACTGGACGCACTTTTGTGCTGGGATTGGACCCGAGTTCATCATCACTGGGCTATCTTCTCCAGTCCACATAGTTGCGGGGCGGGGGAGGGGAGGGAGGGGGGGGGGGGGAAACAATCCCTGAGAGTGCTTTAAAAAGTCAATTTGAATATCCTTCTCCCTGCCCTCCATGATCCAGGCTACTTGATGTGCTTGGGATAATCCTCCTCAAATGAAGCCAGGCTGTCAGTTGGAGGTTCAGTACTGGCATGTACTTGCTTGTTCCACAGGTGCCAGCCACACACACAACCTGACCCAAGTGGCCACTTGTCACGTCTGACCAAGGCTGCTCGACTGTGGGGAGCATCATGGCCAAGTCCCCATCCTGCCCTTCTCCAATGCCCATACGTGCACATGAGTCACTGGATAGTGATCAGAAATGGAAACTCTGACTTTATTTTGCTCCCCTGAAAGAAAGACTTGCATTTATATAGTAACTTTCCCAAAACACTTCATAGCCAAGGCAGTACTTTTTGAAGTGTAGTCACTGTTGTGCCAATTTGCGCACAGCAAGCTCCCACAAACAGCAAATGTGATAATGACCAGATAATCTGCTGTAGTGATGTTGATTGAGGGATAAATATTGGCCAGGGCACCAGGAGAACTCCTCTGCTCTTTGAAATAGTGCCTTAGGATCTTTCACATCCACCCGAGAGGGCAGACAGGGGATTGGTTTAACATCTCATCTGACAGTGCAGCATTCCCTCAGTACTGCCCCTGAAGCATCAGCCTAGACTTTTGTACTCCAGTTGCTGTGGTGGGACTTGAACCCACAACCTTCTGGCTTAGAGGTGAGAGTGCTACCCACTCAGCCACAGCTGACACTGGGCACTTGGAAAACACATGTAGCAACCCTACTACTGATATAAACTCAGTACAGACCAGGGATTGAACCTGGTCTGTATGGCTCAATACGACAACAGGGAATGTGGTCATTGACTCAGCATTAGGGGAGCAGACTGACTACCTCCATATCTGTTTGTGAATGATTCACTACAAACACAAATTTGAATTGAATGTGACTGTGTTTTTACACTGCAGTTTACTAGTGCCGTGTAGCACCCAGTTCTTGTTTTTTTTGGTCTCTTATCTCAGCTCGTTCCATAATCCATGTCAATGCATATTTCTTACAATTAAAAAAGAAACCCCTTTTTCTTGTGCTAAGATAGCTGATTTCTGCTGGGTGGCAGAAGGGACACAGCAATTGCTCTAGGCAACCTTGCGTTGGGGAAGGAGAGGGAAAGAATCAGCCAGGGTCCCTGCTTCTGATCACTATCCAGTGACTTCTGCTAGAAGTGTGCGTGTATGGGAATCTGGTGTGAGGATTAGTTTGCTGCAATGTCCACCACAATTGAATAGCCCACCACCACTCAAATGTCCAGACTCTCACCTTGAAGGATGGTCGCCTGGGGTGAGATGCCAGAGGCTGGCTGGCCCCCAGCAGAATGATACCCCAGCAGAGTCAGTGCCTTCAGGAGAAGGAAAAAAAGAGGGCAGGCAGAGAGAAAACTGGTGAGGGGGAAAGAAAGAACTTTTTTCCGAAAGTTTCAAAAACTAAAATTAAGTAAAATGTTCTTATTTTTGTCTCCTTTTGTAGTTCTGCCACATCCATGTTTTCTTCATTGAAGAAATAGCACTAATTTCAAAATGTGTGGCCACCTATGTTTATTTCCAGTTACCTCGCTGCCTTTCATGTCATTTGATTCCAATCTCTTCTCTCTTGTGCCTTTTTTAAAAAATACAGGCATTGAAATCAACAGGACTCCTGACCTCTGACCCCCGGCTGAAATACTGCATGGACCTCCTGCGTCAGACAGTACAGAGTTCCTCAAGTGGAGTCACACTGGACAGACATCTTTTCAGAAAGTACTCACTATCATTCTTTCACATTCCTTAATTTCAAAAACAAAGCTCCCCCCTCTCCTCTTGACATTCATTCTTACGTTGGTTAAAGCTGAGCTGTGGAGTTGTAATCAGTTAACAGTTCTGGGAGTTGATGGGTCTTGAATTCTTAGAGCTGCCCGGGTTATCATCGAAATTTACAGCACGGAAGGAGGCCATTTTGGCCCATCGTGTCCGCGCCGGCCGAGAAAGAACTACCCAGCCTAATCCCACTTTCCAGCTCTGGGTCCGTAGCCCTGTAGGTTACAGACCTTTAAATGCACATCCAAATATATTTTAAATGTGGTGAGGGTTTCTGCCTCTACCACCCTTTCAGTGAGTTTCAGACCCCCACCACCCTCCTGGGTAAAGAAATTTCCCCTCGTATCGCCTCTCAACCTCCCCCCAATTACTTTAATTCTATGCCCCCTGGTTGTTGACCCCTCCACCAAGGGAAACGGGTCCTTCCTATCCACTCTATCCAGGCCCCTCATCATTTTATACACCTCAGTCAGGTCTCCCCTCCGCCTCCTCTGTTCCAAAGAAAACAGACCCAGCATCTCCAATCTTTCCTCATAGCCAAAATTCTCCAGTCCAGGCAACATTCTTGTAAATCTCCTCTGCACCCTTTCCAGTGCATTCACATCTTTCCTGTAATGTGGTGACCAGAACTGCACACAGTACTCCAGCTGCAGCCTAACCAGTGTTTTATACAGTTCAAGCATAGTCTCCTTGCTCTTGTATTCTATGCCTCGATTTATAAAGGCAAGTATTCCATATGCCGCCTTAACCACCTTATCTACCTGGCCTGCTACCTTCAGGGATCTGTGGACCTGCACCCCAAGGTCCCTTTGTTCCTCTACACTTTTCAGTGTCTTACCATTTAATGTGTATTCCCTTGCCTTGTTAGACCTCCCCAAATGCATTACCTCACACTTATCTGGATTGAATTCCATTTGCCACTGTTCTGCCCAACTGACCAGTACATTGATATCTTCCTGCAGTCCGCAGCTTTCTTCTTCATTATCAACCACACAGCCTATTTTAGTGTTATCTGCAAACTTCTTAATCATACCCCCAACATTTAAGACCAAGTCATTGATATATATCACAAAAAGCAAGGGACATAGAAAATAGGTGCAGGAGTAGGCCATTCTGCCCTTCGAGCCTGCACCACAGTACTGAGCCCTGCAGAACCCCACTGGAAACCTCCTTCCAGTCACAAAAACACGCATCGACCATTACCTTTTGCTTCCTGCCTCCGAGCCAATTTTGGATCCAACTTGCCACTTTGCCCTGGATCCCATGGATTATTACTTTTGTGACCAGTCTGCCATGTGGGACCTTATCGAAAGCTTTGCTAAAATCCATATACACTACATCATACACACTGCCCTCATCAACCCTCCTGGTTACCTCCTCAAAATTCAATCAAGTTAGTCAAACATGACCTTCCCTTGACATAAGAACATAAGAAATAGGATCCTGCTCTGCCATTTAATAAGATCACAGCTGATCTGATCATGGACTCAGCTCCACTTCCCTGCCCGCTCCCCATTACCCTTTATTCCCTTATCGCACAAAAATCTGTCTATCTCCGCCTTAAATATATTCAATGACCCAGCCTCCACAGCTCTCTGGGGCAGAGAATTCCACAGATTTACAACCATCAGAGAAGAAATTCCTCCTCATCTCAGTTTTAAATGGGCAACCCCTTATTCTGAGAATATGTCCCCTAGTTCTAGTCTCCCCTATGAGTGGAAATATCCTCTCTGCACCCACCTTGACGAGACCCCTCATTATCTTTTCTGTTTCGATAAGATCACCTGAACTCCAATGAGTTCAGGCCCAACCTATCTTCCATAAGTCAATTACCTCATCTCCAGAATCAACCTAGTGTACTTTCTCTGAACTGCCTCCAATGCAAGTATATCCTTCCATTAGAGGGAACAGCGTGCAGCGGCCCGGTGCGGTCCCGGCCTGCAAGACCATCAGCAGGCCGGGGCCACTGGAGGGAGCTGTGTGCGGCTGCATACCACTTCAGGGAGCAGTGCATGCTGCTGCAAGAGGGCAACAGGTACAGCAAGAGCGGCAAGCGTTCGTAGAGGGATGTGATCGGGGCCCAGAAGAGGCGAGGGCCCAGGGGCAGCACGGGCCAGCCCACACTGTGATGTGTGTGCCCTAGGTCCGTGCAGCAGAGCTGGTCTCCAGTCGTCCTGGTTAATCCTTGCCACTGGACCAAGACCTAGCTCTGACGAGCCCGTGTGGTGGCTGGTGTGCAACGGTCACCACACGTTTATTTTATTTTTTTTAAATCCACGCACAGGCATCTTCCACCCTTCAAGATGTAGTTCGGGATCTGCAATATTAGGTCCTTCATTGAAACACCTGTGAACTCATCCCTGTTCGGCGTGGAAGCAAGTCATCCTCATTTCGAGGGTACTCTAGGTGTGGCCTCACCACTACCCTGTACAGTTGTAGCAGGACTTCCCTGCTTTTATACTCCATCCCCCTTGCAATAAAGGCCGACATTCCATTGGCCTTCCTGATCACTTGCTGTACCTGCATACTAACTTTTTGTGTTTCATGCACAAGGACCCCCAGGTCCCTCTGTACTGCAGCACTTTGCAATTTTTCTCCATTTAAATAGTAATTTGCTTTTCTCCATCTGCCAAATTTTTGCATACTCACTTAGCCTGTCTATATCCCTTTGCAGATTTTTTTTGTGTCATAATTTGCTCTCCCACCCATCTTTGTATGATCAGCAAACTTGGCTACATTACACTTGGGTCCCTTCATCCAAGTCATTAATATAGATTGTAAATAGTTGAGGCCCCAGCACCGATCCCTGCTGCACCCCACTAGTTACTGTTTTCCAACCGGGAAAAAGATCCATTTATCCTGACTCTCTGTTAGTTAGCCAATCCTCTATCCATGCTAATATATTGCCCCCAACTCCGTGAACTTTTATCTTGTGCAGTAACTTTGCTGACTGTCCTTGATTAATCCATGTTTTTCCAAATGAAGATTTATCCTGTCCCTCAGGATTTTTTCCAATAATTTTCATACCACCAAGGTTAGGCTGACTGGCCTGTAATTATTCGGTCTATCCTTTTTCTCCCTTTTTAAACAAAGGTACCACATTAGCAGTCCTCTGGCACCGCACCTGTAGCCAGAGAGGATTGGAAAATGATGGTCAGAGCCTCTGCTATTTCCTCTTTTGCCTCAACAGCCTGGGATACATTTCAATCACATTCAAAGCTGCTAAGCCCCTTACTACTTCCTCTCTCGCTATGTTTAGCTCGTCTAATATCTCACACTCCTCCTCCCTCATTGCAAAGTCTGCATTGCCGCTCTCTTATAAAAACGGATGCAAAGTATTCATTAAGAATCCTACCCACGTCATCCACCTCCACACACACATTTCTTTTATGGTCTCTAATAGGCCCCACTCATTCTCTAGGTATCCTCTTGTTCTTAATGTATTTATAAAACATCTTTGGGTTTTCTCTGATTTTACTTGCCAACATTCTTTCATGCTTTCTCATACCATGTTATACTATGGGTGGATTTCAAAACATAGCCACTTACACTGAAACAATTGTTCATGGTCCTGCACTAGTCTTGGGTTAGGTCAGCATAGACCAACAATTAAAAATCTGCACTGCTGACCTCTGGCCAGGTTGAGATCCATTAAACCTTCCATTTTATTTCCAAAGAGACGTTACTCCCCTTTTTTCATATAGACTGTGTGATATAAATTCAACAAATTTAATATTTTTGAACCTTCTAACTTTACTAAAGGAACAGTGGCCTGAGGTACTCTGGGAGGGAAAGAAAACAGAAAATAAAAATTCAAGGACACAACTGATTTTCAGAAGAAATATGACATTAACTAAAAGCACAGCTAACCCCAGCGAAAGCAGACAGAAGCTTTTTGAGAACTGTTTGGCTCTGTAGTTTTAGGTGTGGACACTTTTAGAAATTTTAAGTAAGAGCCAACAAATGGCTGCAAATGTCAGGGAGGATAGGTAGGGGTTTCTGGGCTTACTGGCCCGTCGTTGTAGGACAGTTATATGAGCTAGTCTGCATCTCATTTAATGGGAGAAGACTGCAGATACAATTATATTAGATTGCATAAGGTCATAAGACTCTCATCAACACTGCTACTGGCCAGCTCAACACAAGTGTGACTTGGGTCAGGGAAGAATGGGTATGTTATGCCAGTTAAAGGGGAATGTCATCGGGCGGGAAAGGAAATACTGTCAATGTAAACTACAGTCCCTGAAACCTCTTTGTGGCTTTGTCACTATCCAGTGCATAACTGAATCAAAGACTAGAAAGGTCCCAGGTCTCAGCCAAATTAGTTGGTCTCAGCCATGACCTCCGGGCCCTAGAGCAGGAGAGGAAAGCAGCCACTTCTGCTCCTGATCACGATCTAATATCCTCAATAGAAAGTGATTGTGTGTACATTGGCTGTGATCCTCCCATGTTAGAATAACCTGCTGACACTCATTGTCCAGGCTCATACACACAAAATGGCCACTTGGGAGAGATACTGAAAGGCATATGTAAGCCATGAAACTAGTATCACAACACTACACAGCTCCTTCAGGAAGGGGGGAGGGAAAGAGAATTAAAAAAAAAAAAAAATGAGTTATTTAAACATTTTGCACAGACATGTTCCCATCATGTCTGTTCCAAAGCAGCCTTGTGGCATCTCATTATGTCTCCAGTCTGGAAAAGACATACTTGGATAACGTGCCTGATGGGTCAGTCTTTGGCCAGATGTTGGTATGCAGAGCAAGGATTTGCATTCTTTTTGCTCATTACACGCTGGGTACTCAACTTTTCAATTCTTTTGTTGCACTAGTTTGGTAAGGATGGCCAACGTTCGCTCACTGTAATGACACTGGATTAAGCCCTTTCACCTCTGGGACCTGGATCTGAATCCAACCCAAATGCTCTTCTTTGTTTGATTGCATCATCTTTCATCTTTCTTTAGTTTCTCTCCTATCTTCTCTCACGTCCTCTCCGAGCCCATCTCATTGTTATGTTACTGGACCAGTAATCCAGAGGCCTGGACCAATGATCCGGAGATACATAAGAACATAAGAACATGGAACAGGAGCAGGCCATCTAGCCCCTCGAGCCTGCTCCGCCATTCAACAAGATCATGGCTGATCTGGCCGTGGACTCCGCTCCACTTACCCGCCTGCTCCCCGTAACCCTTAATTCCCTTATTGGTTAAAAATCTATCTGTGATTTGAATACATTCAATGAGCTAACCTCAACTGCTTCCTTGGGCAGAGAATGCCACAGATTCACAACCCTCTGGGAGAAGAAATTCCTTCTCAACTCGGCTTTAAATTGGCTCCCCCGTATTTTGAGGCTGTGCCCCCTAGTTCTAGTCTCCCCGACCAGTGGAAACAACCTCTCTGCCTCTATCTTGTCTATCCCTTTCATTATTTTAAATGTTTCTATAAGATCACCCCTCATCCTTCTGAACACCAACGAGTAAACTCCCAGTCTACTCAATCTATCATTATAAGGTAACCCCCTCATCTCCGGAATCAGCCGAGTGAATCGTCTCTGTATCCCCTCCAAAGCTAGTATATCCTTCCTTAAGTAAGGTGACCAAAATTGCACACAGTACTCCAGGTGTGGCCTCACCAATACCCTGTACAGTTGCAGCAGGACCTCCCTGCTTTTGTACTCCATCCCTCTTGCAATGAAGGCCAACATTCCATTCACGTTCCTGATTACCTGCTGCACCTGCAAACTAACTCTTTGGGATTCATGCACAAGGACCCCCAGGTCCCTCTGCACCGCAGCAAGTTGTAATTTCTCCCCATTCAAATAATATTCCCTTTTTTACTGTTTTTTTTTCCCAAGGTGGATGACCTCACACTTTCCGACATTGTATTCCATCTGCCAAACCTTAGCCCATTCGCTTAACCTATCTAAATCTCTTTGCAGCCTCTCTGTGTCCTCTACACAACCCGCTTTCCCACTAATCTTTGTGTCATCTGCAAATTTTGTTACACTACACTCTGTCCCCTCTTCCATCTATGTATATTGTAAACAGTTGTGGTCCCAGCACTGATCCCTGTGGCCACACCACTAACTGCCGATTGCCAACCTGAAAAGGACCCATTTATCCCCACTCTCTGCTTTCTGTTAGTTAGCCAATTCTCTATCCATGCTAATATATTTCCTCTAACTCCGCGTACCTTCATCTTCTGCAGTAACCTTTTATGTGGCACCTTATCGAATGCCTTTTGGAAATCCAAATACACCACATCCATCGGTACACCTCTATCCACCATGCTCGTTATATACAAGTTCAAATCCCACCATGGCAGCTGAGGAATTTCAATTCAGTTAATTTAATAAATCTGGAATAAAAAAACTAGTATCAGTAATGGTGACCATGAAACTACCAGATTGTTGTGAAAAGCCATCTGGTTCACTAATGTCCTCCAGGGAAGGAAATCTGTCATCCTTACCCAGTCTGGCCTATATGTGACTCCAGACCCACAGCAATGTGGTTGACTCTTACCTGCCCGCTGAATCCACTCCGTTGTATTCAAGAAGAGGGCTCACCACCACCTTCTCGGGCAATTAGGGATGGGCAATAAATGTTGGCCTTACCGGTGATGTTCACATCCCGTGAATGAATAAGAAAAAATAAATCTTATCCATGAAACGCACCTCCTGCTCCCTCGATCCTGTTCCCACTAAACTGCTCACCACCCAACTTCCCTTCCTGGCCCCCATGCTAGCTGATATTGTAAATGGTTCTCTCTCCTCGGGTACTGTCCACCTCCTTTCAACTCTGCCGACATCAACATCTTCCTCAAAATATCCCGCCCTTAAAACCTCGGTCTTTCCTCTCCATTCCTTTGAACATGTTGTCGCTTCCCAACTCCATGTTTGGGCCTCTCCAATCAGGCCCTGCCATAGCACTGGGATGCACTTCTCATTGCCAATACTAGTTTTTTGGAAAGGACTTTCAAATTGTTTTGATGTGGTGATCTGGTTCAATAAAACCACCCTAAATGTAACCTACCTTTTTGTATATCTTCTCGCCCATGTTCACTGCTTGGTGCGATTTATTATTTTTCTTTGCTCCCTCTTTTCCTCTGTCTTTCTCCTCATAAAGCTGCTCGGCTTGTGATGTGAGATGGTTAAAACCGTTCTGTGGAATAAGGGACCGAGTCTTTCTGGCATCTCTGTGGTCGGGTATCTGGCAGAGGGAACGTCTGCCGGCCTTAACCACAATGTCCTGACACATGCACAAACTGGAATGTGTTTAGGTGAGCTCATATAGGGTCATAGAATAATCTGGTGCAACATCCCTCAAATGTTGCATAAGAATACTGCATGTTAAAATGGCAGGCAAAGCATAGACAGCCCTGACCCTGCATTGCCTGGGGCCTACTGCTGTTAGGTCATAAACCATCCTGCCACACTGTGCTGGTATTTAAAGGGCTGCGTTTATATTTACTCATCTCGTGGTATGTCATAATTGGAATCAAATCCAATTTTGAAGGAGAGCCAGCTTCTTGTAAGAGCAAATAGAATTCACCAACAAATAAAAATGGCTCATAAGAGGATTCACTTATGAACGCATTACCCTCCACATTTGCTTTATGATCAATTATATACAGTACTTTAGTTCTTCTAAATATACCTGGTTATTTTTACTCCGGAGGTCAGTACAATTTTTTCCCCCTTACAAAAAAAGCTCAGGAAAATACTAAAAGATAATTGGGGGTAGAACTTGTTCTCTGAACAGATGGTTGACTGGCGTGTAGGGTTTCCAACGCTCCCAACATTATCCTGGAGCCTCCAGGAATTGAAGATTCATTTTCAGGACACTGCTGCGAGCAACTCGGGAGAAAAATCATAGGGGCATGAAAAAAAGTGTTTTGTTTTCTTTGAACACTTTCAGTTATTAGTTAGAAATATATTGGAGGGGGGGGGGAACGAGAGAGGCCATTTCACGAACAGTCAAGATTAATCCAATTGGGTAAGAGTCTGTCTGTTCCCTTCTCAATTGGCCATGGGAAGGCAGTGTGTCTGGAGGATGAACCAATAGTGGGAGCAGGAGGTCATGTGATGAGACCGCAAGGAATACACCCAGCCAGAGTTGGCGTTAACCTTACTTGAGTGACTGAACTCACACACCCTGAGGGGCTTGCCGTTGGCTGAAGTCACTGCTTTTGCATCTCATTCAGGACAAACAGGAATTAAGTGTGGTTCACATTGGAGGTGTTTAAAACCAGATTTTTTTTTTTTAAATGGGTGGTTAGAAAAATAATTAACCGGGACACATCTCAGGAGCAACATTCTCCACTCACTGCACCAACCCTGGAGTTACGTAATCATACGCTAAATTAATTGACTAAAACCACGTTGGGAGTTCTACATGGTTTAGAGCTGTTCCGGTTTGTTCTTTGATTTCAACAAGCACGATTTTGGTCATTGAAGCAAATAAGTAGAAGAGTTCAGGGGTTTATTGAGGCTACTGGAGATCGGTGCAGGGTGGAGTGCATCTATTAAAGGTAGTTATGATTCACTATTGCACCTTTACTATAGATGAATCAGAATGTAACTTGCATTTGACAGCATTTATAGAGTAAAGATGGGGATCTCATTTTGAGGTGCTTTTACACTACCCGTGGCATTGGTGTGAAGTGGTTACTGCTTGCACTGGCTCTGAATTTGAAATGTGAATCTCCGCCATATTGCTGAAGCTGAGCTGATCGCTTTTATTTTGTACCTTTCTGGTTAAGGTTTTTTGGGAGTAACATTGTGCTGCTGACCCAGGCGTTCAGGAAAAAATTTGTCATTCCCGACTTTGAAGTTTTTTCCTCACACATCAACCGGCTTTACGATAACGCGAGAAAGAAGACCACTGGCAAGGTAAGAAGTGAAAGGATGGATTTACAGTGTGCTGTGGGTAATTGTGGAGTCCCTTTGAGATTGGAGGCGGGGGAAGATTGACTGAGCAGAATGATGTCAAATGGGGCCGATGTCAGCCGGCACCTCACTTGACCCTGGCGTCAGGTGACTTTCCTACATGGTGAGGCTCCAAGCTTGGATGTGTTGAGTGAAGGCCAAGTGCTTCCCACCTGAGGATTTGGCTTCAGGTTATTAATTACACTCTTGAACTCTCCATTTCTCTGACTCTGGCCTTTTGTGCCACTGGCAACCATGCCTTCAACCAACTAGGCCCCAAGCTCTGGAATTCCCTCCCTAAACCGCTCTACCTCCCTCTCCTCGTTTACGACCATTCTTAAAACCTACCTCTGAGTCTTTGGCTCAGTGTCTGTTTTCCATACTGCTCTGTTTAGCGCCTTGAGACGTGCTTCTCCATTAAAGGTGCGGTATAAATGCGTTGTTTAAAGTCTCTCATATCCAAGCTTAAAATAAATTTTATCGTTCACAGGTTGCAGACTACATCCCACAACTGGCCAAGTTCAGCCCGGATCTGTGGGGAGTTTCTCTGTGTACCGTGGATGGACAGAGGTAAGCTTTAAACTCATCTTGTACAAACTGTGGGTCATCGCACTGCAAACGTGACAGTCCTGGGATAGCTGGGGAATCCTACATACTGGGAAAACTTATCCCTAAATAGCAAGTCTTCATTTTGTATCCCCTCGGGAATGGGAAAAAGGAGGGAGATCTGTTTTCAGAGAAGCAAATTTTGACTGAGGGATAGCCTCTCTATTCAGACCTCTGAAATATCAACGCCACAATGGATTACAGGAGAGCTACTTGAGAATTTTGTGGACACTACATGGGGAGCTGAATTGTTGATGGTATAGTCCATTTAAATTTTCCTGTGCTGCGTATGAACACACTGGTGCATTGATCATTATTGTGTGTTTTTTAAAAAAAAATCAATTTTCACAATGTGGGCCTTGCTAGCAAGGCCAGCATTTATTGCCAATCCCTAATTGCCTCTGAGAAGGCGAAGGAGGGCCTTCTTTTTGAACCACTGTTGATGCCCAAAAGTAGTACAAAGCTGTTTAATTGATGCACAAAATCACGTTTCGGCTATACAAAATGACTTCAGTCTCAGCTGTGGCTCAGTGGGCAGCACCCTCGCCTCGGAGTCAGAAGGTTGTGGGTTCAAGTCCCACTCCAGAGATTTGAGCACACAAAATCTAGGCTGACACTCCAGTGCAGTACTGAGGGAGTGCTGCACTGTCAGAGGTGCCATCTTTCAGATGAGACGTTAAACCGAGGCACCGTCTGCTCTCTCGGGTGGACGTAACGATCCCATGGTACTATTTCGAGGAAGAGCAGGGGAGTTATCCCCGGTGTCCTAGCTGTTATGCTCATAATAAAGTGATACAACTGAGTACTGTATGCAATGAATAAGTGTGACCTTAGCTCTGATACGTCCTTACTACACAGTATAAATGCACACGAGGCCCATGCTTGAGAGGTCAGTCTGTGACCTGTCCTTTATTCCTGAGCATTCAAGTGATGAGGGTGGGTGGAGCTTCCCCTTTTATACCTGAAGGTCCAGGTTATGAGTGTCTCCCAACTAGTGGTCAGTGTTCTCACGGTGTACAACCCAGGTCAGTTTATACACAGGTTACAATGCTGGTTGAATACATGACATCACCTCCCCCCCCCAAAGTCTCACTGGGATCACAGGTTGAGTCTCTCTGGTGGTTTACGCTCCCTTGTAGAGCGCCTGAGTTGGGGCTCCGGTTGTTGGGCGCTGGCCTGAGTGTCTGCTGTTTGCAGTGCCTCAGGCCTGTCCGGACTGCCCACAGTGACTGGGCTCTCCTCCCTTTGGTTCTGGTGTTCGGTCACCTGTGGTGGAGTGAACTCTATATCGTGTTCTTCCTCTGCTTCTATGGGGTTGCTGAACCTCCTTTTTGTTTGATCCACATCTTTGCAGCAGATTTGTCCATTGGCAAGTTTAACTACCAGAATCCTATTTCCCTCTTTGGCAACCACAGTGCCTGCGAGCCATTTGGGCCCTGCAGCGTAGTTGAGGACAAAAACAGGATCATTTACATCAATACATCGCGCCCTCGCATTCCTGTCATGGTAGTGATATTGTGACTGGCGCCTGCTCTTGACAATTTCTTTCATGGTGGGGTGTATAAGGGATAATCGGGTTTTGAGCGTCCTTTTCATTAATAGCTCTGCGGGTGGAACCCCTGTGAGCGAGCGTGGTCAGGATCTATAGGCCAACAGGAGGGGTGATAAGCGGGTTTGTAGGGAACCCCGTTGGAATCTGAGCATCCCCTGTTTGATTATTTGCACTGATCGTTCTGCCTGGCCGTTTGAGGCCGGCTTGAACGGTGCCGTTCTAACATGGTTAATTCCATTGCCTGCCATGAATTCCTGGAATTCAGTGTTTGTAAAGCACGGGCCATTGTCGCTGACCAAGATGTCCGGTAGATCGTGGGCGGTGAACATTGCCCGTAGACTTTCTACCGTGGCAGAGGATGTGCTTGAATTTAAAATGTCACACTCGATCCATTTGGAGTAGGCGTCTACTACAACCAAAAACATTTTCCCCATGAAAGGACCTGCGTAGTCCACATGGATGCGTGACCAAGGCTTGGCGGGCCATGGCCAGGGGCTAAGGGGGGCTTCCCTGGGCGCATGGCCCAGCTGGGCACACGTGTTGCACCTGCGAACACAAAGTTCCAGATCTGCGTCTATCCCTGGCCACCAAACGTGTGACCTGGCAATTGCCTTCATCGTGACAATGCCCGGGTGCCCATTGTGGAGTTCTCTGATGAACACCTCTCTGCCCATCTTGGGCATGACTACGCGGTTTCCCCACAGTAGGCAATCGGCCTGAATCGAGAGTTCATCCTTGCGCCTGTGAAATGGTTTAAATTTCTCAGGGCATGCCCTGTACGTGGCTGCCCAGTCCCCATTCAGGACACATTTCTTGACTAGAGAAAATAGCGGGTCTCTATTTGTCCAGACTTTAATCTGACGGGCTGTCACTGGTGAGCCTTCGCTTCCGAAAACTTCAACAGCCATGACCATCTCTGCACCATGCTCGGTAGCCCCCTCAGTGGTGGCTAGTGGGAGCCTGCTGAGTGCATCGGCGCAGTTTTCGGTGCCCGGTCTGTGCCGAATTGTGTAGTCATAGGCAGCTAACGTGAGTGCCCACCTCTGTATGCGGGCCGATGCATTTGCATTTATGGCCTTGTCGGCCAAAAGGGACGTTAGGGGTTTGTGATCTGTCTCCAGCTCAAATTTCATGCCAAACAGGTACTGGTGCATTTTCTTTACCGCATATACACATGCGAACGCCTCCTTTTCTACCATCCCGTAGCCCCTTTCTGCCTGGGACAGACTCCTGGAGGCATAAGCTACCGGCTGTAACTGACCCTTGGCATTGACATGCTGCAACACACACCCGAGACCATAGGACGACGCATCGCACGTTAACACAAGTTTCTTACATGAGTCATATAGCGTTAACAGATTGTTGCAACATAACAAATTGCGTGCTCTATTAAAAGCCCTTTCCTGGCTGTCCCCCCAGACCCATTCGCGACCTTTGCGTAGGAGCACGTGTAGCGGCTCTAGCAGCGTGCTCCATTTGGGAAGAAAGTTACCAAAATAGTTCAGGAGCCCCAGGAACGAACGCAGCTCCGTCGTGTTACGGGGTCTGGGTGCTCTCTGGATCGCTTCCGTCTTGGATGCAGTAGGGCTGATCCCGTCTGCTGCTACCCTCATCCCCAGGAATTCTACCTCTGGAGCTAGGAAGACGCACTTCGCCTTTTTCAGTCGCAGACCTACCCGGTCCAGTCTGCGTAGCACCTCCTCCAGGTTGTGGAGGTGCTCTTCAGTATCGTAACCCGTAATGAGGATGTCGTCCTGAAAAACCACCGTCCCTGGAATCGACTTGAGGAGGCTTTCCATATTTCGTTGGAAGATCGCGGCGGCCGAGCGAATCCCGAACGGACATCTGTTGTACTCAAACAACCCCTTGTGTGTCGTGATGGTGGTCAGCTTCTTCGACTCACTCGCCAGCTCCTGGGTCATGTAAGCTGAGGTCAGGTCCAATTTTGAAAAATGTTTGCCACCGGATAGCGTTGCAAAGAGGTCCTCCGCTCTCGGTAGCAGGTACTGGTCTTGGAGTGACACCCGATTGATGGTGGCCTTGTAATCGTCACATATCCTGACTGACCCATCCGCACAATCGGGCTCGCCCAGTCACTGAATTCGACTGGCGAGGTGATGACTTCCCTCAACAGGCGGTCCAATTCGCCTTCTATCTTTTCCCACATCACGTACGGCACCGCTCTGGCCTTGTGGTGTACTGGTCTGGCGTCCGGGTTTATGTGAATCACTACCTTGGCCCCCATGAACGTGCCAATGCCGGGTTGAAATAATGAGTCAAATTTGTCCAGGACCTGTGAGCATGATACTCGCTCCACAGAGGAAATTGCATTGACATCGCCCCATTTCCAGTTCATGACAGCAAGCCAACTCCTCCCCAGTAGTGCGGGACCGTCCCCTGGGACAATCCAGAGTGGCAACCTGTTCTCCGAATCTTTGTGGGTCACGACTACCGTGGCGCTGCCTAGCACCGGAATGATCTGCTTTGTGTAAGTCCGTAGCTGTGCGTCAATCGCCGATAATTTTGGCCTCCTGGCCAGCTCGGAGGGGCGCCCGTTTTTTTTCGTGTGGAAACTTGGGCCCATTGTCTCAGAATAAGGGGCTGCCCATTTAAAGCTGAGATGAGGAGGCATTTCTTCTGAGGGTTGTAAATCTGTGGAATTCTCTGCCCCAGAGAGCTGTGGAGGCTGGGTCATTGAATATATTTAAGGTGGAGATAGACAGATTTGAGTAATAAGGAGTTATGGGGAGCGGGCAAGGAAGTGGAGCTGAGTCCATGATCAGATCAGCCATGATCTTATTGAATGGCGGAGCAGGCTCGATAGGCTAGGTGGCCTACTCCTGCTCCTATTTCTTATGTTCTTATTACTAGTCCAGTAACATAACCACTATGCTACCGTACCCTCGGTCATTATCACATCGCTGTTTGTGGGAGCTTGCTGTGCGGAAATTGGCTGCCGCGTTTCCTACATTACAACATTGATTACACTTCAAAAGTACTTAATTGGCTGTAAAGCGCTTTGGGACAACCGGTGGTCGTGAAAAGCGCTATATAAATGCAAGTCTTTTTTCTTTTCACTGACTGAACACAAGCCAATATCTGAGCCAAAAGAATTGTACCACATGTCGTTATTGCCACTAACAGCTGGGTTAAAATAGAATTAAAGCCAGACTGGTTTTAGATTGTGTTTATCCTTTTTTTTAAAAAACAGATTGCTTTATGTGGTCATCTGGAGTCAGCCATTTTGTTTTTTCCTCTCTCTACAGATACTCTGTTGGAGACACCAAAATCCCCTTCTGTTTACAATCCTGCATTAAACCGTTGGAGTACGCCATCGCAGTTAATGAGTTCAGCACGGACTATGTTCACCAGTATGTGGGTAAAGAGCCCAGCGGACTACGGTTCAATAAGGTCTTTTTGAACGAGGAAGGTGAGTATCGTAGCAACATATAAGTGCTCAAATAAGCACCTAGCCTTATCCCAATTGACGAGCCCAGGGGGCCAGGGTTCCATCTTCTCTTGGCAACAGAATATACAAAGGAGATTTATCTCACCTGCGCATAAACTGTTGCCATAGAGCTTTCATTTACTGTGGAATAATAGAACTAATTGTACACTTATCAACAACAAAAAAAAGAAAAGAATCGCATCAAGTACTTGGAGTTTGAACATTACACTGAAACGAATCCAGGAAGTGCAAGGATGGAAATCTCAAAGGACCATATGGCATCTATTTTCTTGCATGCAAGCAAGAAAATAAACAGTTCTCGACCTTGCTGCTTTTTTTAATAATGCAGATAGTGTCACCATCTATCACGTCTTGAATGTTTGAAATGCTGTTCTGTAAAGGCTGTGGTCACTTAAAGGGGTCTGACATAATCCAAATAAACACATTTTGTGGGCATTGAGTAATTGTGGCAATAGAGCCTTAATGGAGAGGTTTTAGTGCCAGTTTGAGGATGTCTGTACATTGGTTGCCAAAGTGGAAGCCAAGACAGTTTTTAAAAAAAAAGAGAGTGCGGTTCAATTTCAATTCACTTACATTTTCACAACTTCAAAATCACTTCATACCGTTAATCTAAACATTTTGTTTTGTCTTTAGATAAGCCCCATAATCCTATGGTAAACGCAGGAGCCATTGTTGTTACCTCACTTATCAAGGTAAGATAACACAGCAACTGGGTCAGAAAATGAAGAACCAGGTTACAGCAGGGCTACAGCAGAGTGATTCCACTGTGCTGATGGGCCAGTACCAACAACAACTTGTATTTATATAGCTCCTTTTTAAAGTAGTGAAACATCCCAAGGCGCTTCACAGGAGTGTTATGAAATAAAATTTGACACCGAGCCACATAAGGAGATATTAGAGTAGATGACCAAAAGCTTGGCCAAAGAGGTACGTTTTACAGAGTAATTTAAAGGAGGAAAGATAGGTAGAGAGGTGCAGAGGGTTAGGGAGGGAATTCCAGAGTTTAGGGCATTAGCAGCTGATGGCATGGCCACCAATGGTGAAGCGATGGAAATCGAGGATGTGCAAGAAGCCAGAATTGGAGGAGCGCAGAGATCTGAGGGTTGTAAGGCTGGAGGAAGTTAGAGATAGGGAGGGGCAAGGCATTGGAGGGATTTAAAACTATGATAATTAAAAAATAGAGGCGTAGGGCAATTTGGCAGAGTAAAACTATCTCCGAAGGTAATGCCAGAATATTGTTCACACTACATTTATTTATTGTCAGAAGCAACCCTATATGTTGTGTATGAATAAAGAGTCTGACCAGATACTGTGAGTTCAAATTGAAGTGTGACCGTAGTCTTTTGTTGCAGGTCTCCAGAGTGCCTCTCCAGCCTGTGAGGCCTCCTTAAGTACTGGTGCTCCCAAGGGATTGTGGGATCTCTTGGGACGCCAGGGGATGAGCTCTCTGGTGGTTAAACAAGGTATTTACAGGTTTACATATAACCCCACCCCCAAGTCAATAGTGTAACTATTTACAAGGTGAGTCGATCTGGGGCCTTTCTTTCCCTGGTTGATCGTCTCGGTGCAAATGCTGGTTTTGGTGGGCCCTCACTGGGCTGCTGGGCTGCCTGGTGTGGTGAGTCCTGCTGGGCTGCTGCGGGTGATGGGTTCTGCTTCGTGGTCAACCGCTGTGTCGGTTGCCACTGGTGTGTGTGTTGGGGGGTCAAAAAAGGTAGGGTCTATTGTGGGTTGCTCTGGATAGTCCGTGAATCTGAGTTTGGTTTGGTCCAAGTGTTTCCTATAGATGAGGCCATTTGAAAGTTTGACCTGAAACACCCTACTCCCCTCTTTGGCCACAACAGTGCTGGGAAGCCACTTGGGACCTTGTCCATAGTTCAACACAAATAAAGGATCATTAATTTCAATTTCGCATGACACATTTGCGCTATCATGATATGTATTCTGTTGAAGCTGCCTGCTCTCTCCCTGTTCATGTAGATCAGGGTGGACTAACGAGGGCTTTGTCTTAAGTGCTCTTTTCATGAGCAGTTCAGCGGGTGGAATCCCAGTGAGCGAGTGGGGTCTCGTGCGGTAACTAAGCAGGACTCTGGATAGGCGAGTCTACAGTGAGCCTTCAGTTATCCTCTTCAAGCTCTGTTTGATTGTTTGCACTGCTCTCTCTGCCTGACCATTGGATGCTGGTTTAAACGGGGCAGATGTGACTTGTTTGATCCCATTGCGGGTCATGATCTCTTTGAACTCGGCACTGGTGAAACACAGCCCATTGTCACTCACAAGGACATCAGGCAGGCCGTGCGTGGCAAACATGGCCCGCAGGCTTTCGGTGGTGGCAGCGGACGTGCTTGCCGACATTATCTCTCGTTCAATCTATTTGGAGTACACATCTACAACCACTAGGAACATTTTTCCCAAGAACGGGCCTGCATAGTCGACATGGACCCTAGACCACGGTTTGGAGGGCCAAGACCATAAACTTAGTGGCACCTCCCTGGGTGCATTGCTTAACTGTGAACGTGTGTTACAGTTGTGCACGCAGGATTCTAAGTCCGCATCGATACCGGGCCACCACACGTGGGATCTGGCTATCGCTTTCATCATTACAATGCCTGGGTGGGTACTGTGGAGATCACTAATGAAAGTGTCCCTGCCCTTTTTTGGTACCACTACCCGATTGCCCCACAGAAAGCAGTCTGCCTGTATAGACATTTCATCTTTGCGCCGCTGGTACGGCTTTATTTCTTCCTGCATTTCTAATGGGACACTAGACCAACTCCCATGGAGCACACAGCTTTTTACTAAAGACAGTAAGGGGTCCTGGCTCGTCCAGGTTCTAATCTGTTGGGCGGTAACAGGTGATTGCTCTCTCTCGAATGCCTCCATTACCATAACTAAATCTGCGGGCTGTGCCATTTCCACTCCCATAGTGGACAATGGCAGCCTGCTGTCGGCACAGTTTTCTGTGGCTGGCCTGTGGCGGATGGCGTCGTTGTATGCAGACAACGTGAGCGCCCATCTCTGGATGCGGGCCGATGCATTCGTATTTATCCCCTTGCTTTCAGAAAAGAGGGATATCAGTGGCTTATGGTCAGTTTCCAATTCAAATTTGAGCCCAAACAGATATTGATGCATTTTCTTTACCCCATAAACACATGCTAACGCTTCTTTTTCGATCATACTGTAGGCCCTCTCGGCCTTAGACAGACTTCTGGATGCATAAGCAACCGGTTGCAATTTCCCAGATTCATTAGCTTGTTGTAATACCCACCCGACACCATATGACGACACATCACATGCTAGTACTAAACGCTTACATGGATCATACAACACAAGCAATTTGTTTGAACATAACAGTTTTCTAGCTTTTACAAAGGCATTTTCTTGGCTTTTACCCAATACCCATTCGTCTCCTTTACGCAGTAAAGTGTGCAGTGGTTCTAACAATGTGCTAAGACCCGGTAAGAAGTTGCCAAAGTAGTTCAGGAGTCCTAAAAACGACCGCAGCTACGTCACGTTCTGTGGCCTCGGTGCGTTCTCGATTGCCTCCGTCTTCGAATCGGTGGGCCTGATGCCGTCCGCCGCGATTCTTCTCCCCAGGAACTCCACTTCAGGCGACAGGAAAACGCACTTCGAGTGTTTTAACCTGAGCCCCACGCGATTAAGCCGACTAAGAACCTCCTCCAGGTTCTGCAGATGCTCGACTGTGTCCTGACCTGTAACTAAGAAGTCGTCCTGGAAGACCACGGTGCGCGGGACCGACTTCAGCAAGCTTTCCATGTTTCTCTGGAATATCGCTGCGGCTGATCGAATCCCAAACGGGCATCTGTTGTAAATGAAGAGACCTTTGTGCGTGTTGATGCAGGTGAGGCCCTTCGATGATTTCCCCCAGTTCCTGCATCATGTAGGCCTAGGTCAAGTCCAGCTTCGTGAACGTCTTTCCTCTCGCCAGCGTCGCAAAAAGGTTGTCTGCCTTTGGTAGTGGGTATTGATCCTGCAGGGAGAAACGATTGATAGTTACTTTGTAATCACCACAGATTCTGACGGTGCCATCTCCCTTGAGGACTGAAACAATCGGACTGGCCCACTCGTTGAATTCGATCGCCGAAATGATGCCCTCTCGTTGCAGCCGGTCCAGCTCTATCTCCACCCTCTCTCTCATCATGTACGGTACTGCTCTCGCCTTGTGATGGATGGGTCACACCCCTGAAATTAAGTAGATCTGCACGTTTGCTCCTTGGAACTCCCAATGCCTGGTTCGAACAGCGAGGGGAACTTGTTTAGGACCTGGGCACACGAAGTGTCGTCGACAGGCGCGAGCGCTCGGACGTTGTCCCAGTTCCAGCGTATCTTTCCCAGCCAGCTCCTGCCGAGCAGTGTGGGGCCATCGCCCGGTACCACCCAGAGTGGTAGCTTGTGCACCGCTCCATCATGGGAGACCTTTATGGTAGCACTGCCGATTACAGGAATCAGTTCCTTTGTGTAAGTTCTCAGTTTAGTGCGAATGGGAGTCAGGACTGGCCTTGAGGCCATGCTGCACCACAATTTATCGAAAGTCTTTTTGCTCATAATGGACTGGCTCGCGCCCGTGTCCAGCTCCATTGACACGGGGAGTCCATTTAATTCAACCTTCAGCATTATCGGGGACACTGCGGTAAATGTGTTCACCCTATATACTTCTGCCTCCTCGGTCTGAGGCTCTGGTTCGTCGTGATCCACCGTGGATCTGTCCTCCTCTGCAACATGGTGGTTTGCAGGGTTGGCAGCTCGCCTGCACATACGTTGGAGATGCAGCCCATTGTTCCACAGCCCTTGAAAACGTATCCTTTTGAAGTGGCATGAATGGAATCGATGATCACCCCCGCAGCGCCAACAAGGTGTTAATGACCTAGCATTCATCACCCTTGATGGTGGACTCTGAGACATGTGCAGACGTGCAGCTGCAGGCATGTGAGGCCTGCCCTGTACATTTCGATTCGCAAACATTACTTTGTTCACAGTACTTGTAGCAGCACTCGTGTGCTGAGAGATTTGCTTGGTATTGTCACTGGTGGCGATAAACGCCTGGGCTATCTCTATGGCCTTACTCAAGGTTGGGGTCTCTGCAGTCAAAAGTTTGCGAAGTATTACTTCATGGCCAATGCCAAGTACAAAGTCCCTGAGCATGTGCTCCAAATGTCCTTCAAATTCGTAATGTCCTGCAAGGTGTCTTAGCTCGGCGACATAGCTCGCACTTCCTGGCCTTTAGATCTCTTGTACGTGTAGAACCGGTACCTCGCCATCAGAATGTTTTCCTTCGGGTTAAGATGCTCCCGGACGAGTGTGCACAAATTATCATACGATTTCTCTGTGGGTTTCACTGGAGCAAGCAGATTTTTCATGAGGCCATAACGATGGTGCCCTGCAAATGGTGAGGAGAATCACCCTTAGTTTGGCAGCATTCGCTTCTCCTTCCAGCTCGTTGGCCACGAAGTATTGGTCGAATCGCTCCACGAAGATTTCCCAATCATCTCCCTCTGAAAATTTCTCCAGGATGCCCACTGTTCTCTGCATCCTTGCGGTGGGGTCCGTCTATATCTCGTCACCAGTTGTAGTGTATGAATAAAGAGTCTGACCAGATACTGTGAGCTCAAAGTAAAGTGTGACCTTAGTCTTTTATTGCAGGTCTCCAGAGTGCCTCTGCAGCCTGTGAGGCCTCCTTAAGTACCGGTGCTCCCAAGGGATTGTGGGATCCCTTGGGACTCCAGGGAATGAGCCCTCTGGTGGTTAAACAAGGTATTTACAGGTTTACATATATAACACTATAAAGGTAAACAAGGCAATGCTGTAAATTATAATAGGTCAGTTACTGTTGCTAAGGTAATGATGTCACAATAACACCCTTTTATTGGATTTGTTGTGCCTGATGCACGGTAGGTACAAGGTGTTAATGGAAGCCTATGGTAGAAATGTAGCTTGGCGCAGGCTACTGGCTTCGGCTGTTGGTGGACTGATATAGTGCACCCTGGAAGGACATGGGTTCAACTCCATGATTCCCCACTCAGTGGGATCTTCAGAGAAGATACTGACACAAGGTCAGAGGTCAAGCCAATGCGGGCCACTCAATCACAGTTGCTGGTCATTGGCTACAGAACGATATTGCAGGTGCATCGGAACAATTTGTTTACCTGTTCTCTAAGGTTGCCACTTTTTACCAAGTCCAAAACCAGATAATGGACAGGGCAGGGGGTGGGATCATGACTTCAGATCTGATGTATGCTTTGCTGCTGATATAAATTTATTGAATTCTTAATAACTAATGAATGTCTGTCTACACATCCTGGGACACAGAAGGAAGAGGGAAAATGGTTTCTTATTTTAAAATACAAACTTTTGTCCAGTTTACATTTCAGAAGTATTTGGGCAGTCAAGACACCGAACTGGTGACGACCTTGGTGGTCTCAGTCAAGGGGCAGTAAGTGGTATTGGTGGGGGTTCGTATCCTGTGAGGTGGGTAGTGTCCTTGCTCCTGGCACGTTCCCCTAAAAACACAGCTGATACCGAGAATTCCCAGTGTTCACACACAAGCTCTGTCACAGCACTGATGCTCTAGAAAGTCAACTGGCCCCAATATCCCTGGGCTGGGGGTGGGGAATCAGTCAAGGTTCCTGCTCCCTTCTTCCTCACTCCAACAGTTCTACAACTAGTGCCCTGAGCTCAGATCAGCTAAATCAAAATAGACCACAGCTTAAACCTGGGACCCCCCTGGTCTGTACAATAAATATGTTTTATTTATTTTTTAAATGTAAAGATCATTATTGAAAGGAATTGCAGAGAATTTGCTAATTTTTCACTTTTTACTGCGGCGGCTGTTAATCACTATTTTAGACATACAAGTCCCTCAAGTCTATTCAGGCCCTGACAAAACTGCACAGTAAGGCTGGTTTCCATTTAGACAGAGCAACAAGTGGACACATTAGAGGAGAGTAAATACATTCAGTGGGGTGCTGACACAACTTGTATTTAGTCAGGATATAAAACCTGGTAATCAGGAACCACACCAAATGACATTGCACAATCCCTATGAAAACACACAGCTTTCTTTTTGTCACTAACCCCTGGCTGCACATTCCCATCACCACGGTAATCTTCAAGTTCCGAAGCTCATTTGTATTTGTGTTTCATTTCACACCTAGCTGGTTAGTGTTAAACACATTAGTATGCTCGAGTAAAACCCAATGACTTTTTTTATACCGAGTTCCTGTCCTTTAATGCAGGGTTAATCGTTGAGTCCAATGCCAGGCTATATTGTGCAACTGCTTCAGGGTCTGGTTTTGCAATATTGCCTGATGGTCCCAGTTGTTTCTGCAGTAACCAGGACAATACAACAAATACATGTGGACACAAAATTGTTTTTAAGTAATGATTTATGACATCACTTCTACACATCTCTCTCACTCTGTGTACATATGTCTCTCTGTTGGAGATGCCATCTTTCGGATAAGACGTTAAACCGAGGTCCCACCTGCCTCTGGGGTGTACTTAAAATATCATATGGCACTATTTCGAAGAAGAGCAGGAGAGTTTTCCCCCGTGTCCTGGCCAATATTTATCCCTCAATCAACATAATGACCAGATAATCTGTTTTTGTTATCACATTACTGTTTGTGGGAGCTTGCTGTGTGCAAATTGGCTGTTACATTTCCTACATTACAACAGTGACTACATTCCAAAAATACTTAATTGGCTGTAAAGCTCTTTGGGACATTCTGAGGTTGTGAAAGGTGCTGTATAAATTCTCTCTCTCTCTCTCTCTCATTTTCCATTTCTCTATCCCTCTCACTTCTATCATTGTGAGTGCATCTCTATCTCTCTCCCTCTTTTCTCTGCCTCCCAACCTGACCCTATTATCCCAACCACACGAAAGAAATACAATATATAAGCTGCAACAAGATGGCTGCCAATGCCCTGTATTCATGAGTTTTTGAACAAAGTACCCTGTGTAATATTTTTAGTTCTAATACTCTTTTCCTCTTGTATTTTCAGCCTGGAGCAAACAAAGCAGAGAAGTTTGACTGTGTGAGTATTTCACAACAGCAGTACAGGTACAAGAACAAGAGGCAGTGGATTTACCCTGTACACATACCAACATCTGCTCATCTGATTGGTCATGCTGAGAATCAGATGTGCCAAACCAAAAATAAGCTTGTGTGATTGGACAGTTTGAATTTAAAAGCGAGGGTCTCTTCTGGCAAGTTTGGGTGCTACTGGGGTGTGGCAGAAACGCAAGGGAATTTCTGCAATAGCTTCATAGGAAGTGTGAAAAGCTCCAAATCATTAACTTCATCTCCATGTTTCTGTTATGTATAGAATAAAGTGTCTGACCAGATACTGTGAGCTCAAAGTAAGGTGTGACCGTAGTCCTTTATTACAGGTCTCCAGCCTGTGAGGCCTCCTTATGTACAGGTGCTCCCAAGGGATTGTGGGATCCCTTGGGACTCCAAGGGATGAGTCTTCTGGTGGTCAAGGTATTTACAGGTTTACATATATAACAGTTTCCTTGTGTAATCCATCACTCCTGATTCATGGCACGCATTCAACACTTGTCATGTCCTCTCCAAATATATATTATTGCCGTAATCTTTAATTCTTCATTGAGTTCCCATGTAACCTTAACTCTGAGATTCGATAATTGTTTGGTAATTACATCCAGCTAGCCATTATTCTTAATCAGCGCTGCACAATATGGCTCATCAGACATCGGCACACTATGAACACTCGCAGGACTGGCTGGTCTTAGAACTGCGACAGCAGTCTCCCTTTTATTAAACACATGGTTAAAAGTCTCCTCAACATGCTGATAAGTAAAATTTCAAACGTGTATATAATTTGATCCCACTAAACGCTGCTTAATACTAATTACTCTTCTCAAATTAAACTGATAAATCAGACATGTTTCAGTTAGAAACAATGCCTGCTCGACAGGAATCCGAGTATCTGTAGAGGACTTCCCAGTGGCAGTAAGGGAAGCCTAAATTCCGCCAGACCAAAGCCATTCTGATCTACGGCTGCAATCTTCTTCCTGCCCGTGGCACAAGGGCCTCGCTCTGTTTGAAATGGCAGTCTGGCTCTAAATTTGTGTTTGCCTTTCCACAGATTATGCACTTTCTTAATAAGATGGCTGGTAATGAATACGTGGGCTTCAGCAATGCTACGTAAGTGCCAAGTTGTGTTCCTATGTCTCCCAAGATCTATTCAGAGCCTCCAATGACCAATTGTAGGTTGCTATTAAACCCCTGAGAATAAGAATTGCTTCATTGGTGAGCCTGCTACCTTTCTTTTCAGCTTTGCTCAGTGGTAGCGCTCTCACCTTGAGTCAGAAGGTCATGGGTTTAAGTCTCACTCCAGGACTCATCACATAATTTAGGCTGCCACTCCCAGTACAGTACTGAGGGTGCTGCACTATCGGAGGTGACATCTTTCAGATGAGATGTCAAACCAAGGTGCCGATTCAGGTGGATGTACAAGCTCTTGTGGCGCAATTCAAAGAGCAGGGAGTTCTCCCCAATGTCCTGGCAAAATTTCTCCTACGACCAAAGAACAGATTAATTGGTCATTTATCTCATTGCTGTTTGTGGGATCTTGCTGTGTGCAAATTAGCTGCATGTTTGCCCACATAATAGTGACCGCATTTTTCAAAAAAGTAACTCAATGGTTGTAAAGGGCTTTGGGACATCCTAAGGATGTGAAAGGCACTATATAAATGCAAGTTCATTCTTTTCCAATTTGCTCCTCTCACGGAGATGCAGTTCTACAGACCACTATCGCCCAAGTGGCCAAGTTTCATGTGCTATTTCGAGACTGACATCAGCTAACTCCGTACAGTATCAAATTCCATGGGTATCAAACCGGCGACCTTCCTGGTTTGGATGGTTCAGGACCATACAGAGTAGTGGTCGTCCTCATTGAGTTATTGGAGGATCAAGCAATGAGCTTGTTTATTCAGCTGTGAGATTTGATGCAACGATCAGGATATTGCTGCCATTCAGAGGGGAGACTGGACAATAAAGATGATTCCGGGTGTCAGGAATTTAAGTTATGAGGTAAGATCAAGGAAGTTGGGCTTATTCACTTTGGAAGAGGCGGCTTTGAGGCGATCAATTGCGCTTTTCTAGGTTATGATAGGGGTCGACAAATGTGATCCAGGCAAATTGTTTCCTGGAGAGGTTCAAATCCTTTAGGACATCAGTTAAACATGAAGGAGTTAGGAGAGAAGTCAGAAGTGACATTTTCACCCAAAGGGTAATCGAGTAGTAGAATAAGTTACCAATCTAAGAGGTTCTGCTAGTCTCCTGCTGCAACTCCAGTGGACCCCCCCCCCCACCCCAACCCATGGCAGACCTGCAATTGTGCCCAGTCTCTACCGTTTCTGGGATTTTCTAAGCAGGTGGATAGGGGTTGATCCATCAAAAAGGAACAGCTAAAGGCCCTTTTCCTGGTGCTCAAGATTCATGTATTAATTTCTGCTCAACACTTTTTCATGAAGCCATTAAGTTGTGGTATGAGGATTCGCTGCAAATCACTAATGTTGCATTTTTCTTTCCATGATTGAGGTTTCAGTCAGAAAAGGAGACAGGAGACAGGAATTTTGCCATCGGATACTACTTGAAAGAGAAGAAGGTAGGCCGAAAGCCAGGCAGTCGAGTTAAATGTCTGTCTGTTTACTAAGTTGCAGAGGGTTTGCTGTTGTAGAGTTGGAGTTTTGGCTGGCAGTGTATTAAACTACATATGACTGGAATTATGTCAATTATCCAATGTCTGCCAGGAGTCTGAGCCCTGGACCATTCACCCTTTATCTGCAGTGTGGCTGGCATCTCAATAGCAGTTTCTTCATTGTGCTTCTGCATTAAGGAGCATCAATGTAAAAGTTTCCTTTTAAAATTTATTCTGTTGAGGTAAAGGCTGGCGGATCTCGGGCATCTCTGGAAAAAGTGTCAGAGCTGGTTCTTAGCCGACCATCCCCCACTCTTGTTCCCCAATTCACAAAGGGCCCCACCATTTTACCCTCCTTACCCACTCCAATGATTTGAGCACAAATAATCTAGGCTGACACTCCAGTGCACTGCTGAGAGAGCACTGCACTGTTGGAGGTGCCGTCTTTCGGATGAGACGGTAAACCGAGCCCCCCCCCCCCCCACTCTCAAGTGGACGTAAAAGATCCTGTGGCACTATCTCGAAGAAGAGTTATCCCTGGTGTCGTGGCCAATATTTATCCCTCAATCAACATCACACAAAAATAGATTTGGTCATTATCACATTGCTATTTGTGGGAGCGTGCTTGTGTGCAAATTGGCTGCCGTGTCTCCTACATTACAGCAGTGACTACAGTCCAAAAGTGCTTTTGAGACGTCCGGTGGTCGTGAAAGACGCTATATAAATCCAAGTCTTTTTCCTTTCCTTCATCCAGCTGAAGTCATTTGAGGTCACTGTTCCCTCTAAATCCAATATTGCACCAGGGTGGATTTATGGTTTTAGTCTTGTTGCTGATGAAAGTTCATAAAAACCTTAACGTAAAAAATGGGGGAAATTGGAGCTTACTTTTAAAAGTCAGATTTCTGGCGTCCGGTTTATATTTTTAGAAATGTTCAGGCACCTCACTTTCTGCAGGCCAACCCAATGAGCACATCTGTGCGGAAGAATTCAAACCGCCTGGGAGCAACAAAGGTTGCCTTTCTCAGAAACAACATTCGATTTTTAAAAAAATATTCAGAATATTATTTAAAGCTGGAAAAATAAATACGGGAAAGTGATGATTTTACTGTAAACCAAGTTGCAGAATGGGCATGTAAATGACAAATGCATTTCCATATAGTCAAGTGTGAGGTGGTGCATTTTGGTCGGAGGAATAAGAAAGCTACCTACTCCTTGGAAAATAAGAGACTAAATGCAAAGCGAAATTCAGAAACTAGGGTCCTAAACTTAAGGAAAGCTAACTTCGACGGCATGAGGCGTGAATTGGCTAGAATAGATTGGCAAATGATAATTAAAGGGTTGACGGTGGATAGGCAATGGCAAACATTTATAGGTCACATGGATGAACTCCAACAGTTGTACATCCCTGTCTGGAATAAAAAGAAAACAGGAAAGGTGGCTCAACCGTGGCGAACAAGGGAAATTAAGGATAGTGTTAGATCCAAGGAAGAGGCATATAAATTGGCCAGAAAATTTGAAGACTGGGAGAAATTTAGAATTCAGCAGAGGACGACAAAGGGTTTAATTAGGAGGGGGAAAATAGAGTACGAGAGGAAGCTTGTCGGGAACATAAAAACTGACTGCAAAAGCTTCTACAGATATGTGAAGAGAAAAAGATTAGTGAAGACAAACGTAGGTCCCTTACAGTCAGATTTGGGTGAATTTATAATGGGGAACAAAGAAATGTCAGACCAATTGAACAAATACTTTGGTTCTGTCTTCACGAAGGAAGACACAAATAACCTTCCGGAAGTACTAGGAGACCGAGGGTGTAGTGAGAAGGAGGAACTGAAGGATATCCTTATTAGGCGGGATATTGTGTTAGGGAAATTGACGGGATTGAAGGCTGACAAATCCCGGGGCCTGATTGTCTGCATCCCAGAGTACTTGAGGAGGTGGCCCTAGACCTAGTGGATGCATTGGTGATCATTTTCCAACAGTCTATCGACTCTGGATCAGTTCCTATGGACTGGAGGGTAGCTAATGTAACACCACTTTTTAAAAAAGGCGGGAGAGAGAAAACGGGGAATTATAGACCGGTTAGCCTGACATCGGTAGTGGGGAAAATGTTGGAATCAATTATTAAAGATGAAATAGCAGCGCATTTGGAAAGCAGTGACAGGATCGGTCCAAGTCAGCATGGATTTGTGAAAGGGAAATCATGCTTGACAAATCTTCTGGAATTTTTTGAGGATGTAACTAGTAGAGTGGACAAGGGAGAACCAGTGGATGTGGTGTATTTGGACTTTGAAAAGGTCCCACATAAGAGATCGGTGTGCAAAATCAAAGCACATGGTATTGGGGGTAATGTACTAGCGTGGATAGAGAATTGGTTGGCAGACAGGAAGCAGAGAGTCGGGATAAACGGGTCCTTTTCGGAATGGGAGGCAGTGACTAGTGGAGTGCCGCAGGGCTCAGTGCTGGGACACCAGATCTTTACAATATACATTAATGATTTGGATGAAGGAATTGAGTGTAATATCTCCAAGTTTGCAGATGACACTAAACTGGGTGGCGGTGTGAGCTGTGAGGAGGATGCTAAGAGGCTGCAGGGTGATTTGGACAGGTTATGGGAGTTGGCAAATGCATGGCAGATGCAGTATAATGTGGATAAATGTGAGGTTATCCACTTTGGTGGCAAAAACAGGAAGGCAGAATATTATCTGAATGGTGGCAGATTAGGAAAAGGGGAGGTGCAACGAGACCTGGGTGTCATGGTTCATCAGTCATTGAAAGTTGGCATGCAGGTACAGCAGGCGGTGAAGGCGGCAAATGGCATGTTGGCCTTCATAGCTAGGGGATTTGTGTATAGGAGCAGGGAGGTCTTACTGCAATTGTACAGGGTCTTGGTGAGGCCTCACCTGGAATATTGTGTTCAGTTTTGGTCTCCTAATCTGAAGAAGGACGTTCTTGTTATTGAGGGAGTGCAGCGAAGGGTCACCAGACTGATTCCAGGGATGGCTGGACTGACCTATGAGGAGAAACTGGATCAACTGGGCCTTTATACACTGGAGTTTAGAAGGATGAGAGGGGATCACATAGAAACGAATAAGATTCTGACGGGACGGGACAGATTAGATGCGGGAAGAATGTTTCCGATGTTGGGGAAGTCCAGAACCAGGGGACACAGTCTTAGGATAAGGGGTAGGCCATTTAGGACTGAGATGAAGAGAAACTTCTTCACTGAGTTGTTAACCTGTGGAATTCCCTGCCGCAGAGAGTTGTTGATGCCAGTTCATTGGATATATTCAAAAGGGAGTTAGATGTGGCCCTTACGGCTAAAGGGATCAAGGGATATGGAGAGAAAACAGGAAAGGGGTACTGAGGTGAATGATCAGCCATGATCATATTGAATGGTGGTGCAGGCTCGAAGGGCCGAGTGGCCTACTCCTGCACCTATTTTCTATGTTTTTATGATCTCTGGGTATAGATTCACAAATTAAAAGTAGCAACGTAGGCTAAAAAAGCCATAAAAGTGCAAATAAAGTACTGGGGTTCATTTCTAGAGAACTAGAATTCAAATGCAGAAAATTATGTTAAACTTATATAGAACCTTGTCTGATTGCCTCATGATTTGAGACGGTGGGGTGGCAATATGGTATTCCTGCATATATGCTTTTAAGTGGTTGCTGTTGCTGCCGTTGTTGGTGTAAAAGTTGTTGTAAAATTTGCCCACAGACAAAAAGGTCGCGGTCAAAGGAGTTCATGGCCTGCTCAGTACAACAAAAAATTAGAGGGAACATTGGTTGAGGTCATTTTGATTATGCTGGTAGTAGCCATTCAGCAAGAAAAATACTGAACTTGGGTCTTTGATCGAGATGCTAGTCCTGGAGCTACTTTGATTGCTAATGTGAATGATTTCTGAAAGGAGCGAGAAAAGTTGGGGGAATTGTGTTTCATAAAATAATCCTTGTCTATGGTTTCTTCCCAGTGTTTTCCAGAGGGTGTTGACATGATTGCTACATTAGATTTCTACTTCCAGGTAAGTAAAGTTCTTCACTCTGTGCTGGAATACCAGCTGGATCAGTGCCCATCCCTGACGGGAATGGTAATCATCCAATATTACAACAGTGATTAACCTTCAAAAGTACTCAATTGGCTGTAAAGTGGCTTGTGCACTGGAATGCCAGCTGGATCCGTGCCTGGTGCTTGCCGCTGTCTAAGGTGCTGTCATCTGATGCCTTGGATTTTGTTTCTAATCATGAATTTGGCCTGAATGGAGAGTAATTTTCTGCCTCAGTGCAGCCTGATATCCTTATCACTAAATTACTGAGATACGGCAAAGGGTTTGGAGTGGCAGCAGAAAACAAACATTCCATTCCGAACTACATGTGAAGCTGAAAACAATTTGAATGTCCAATAATTTCTGGAACGCTTTCTCTTTCACCCCATCCCTTTGTCTCCCTCCGTTTCTTTTCTCTCACCTCACTTTTTTTCCATTCAGCAGCTTCCTCTCCTAACCCCCCTTTTTGCCTAATTCCAGTGCTCACCAATTGCTGGACCTCCGCTGCTTTGATCTCTCCCTCTTCCCCTCCTCTGGAGATTGTTTCACAGCCTTTCTCTCGAGCTTTCTTTTGAGAATTCTTCTGTCATGCTTTCCAGCCAACATATTGCTGACTTGCCTGTGTGTGATCCCATGGTATTGACCCCAGAAGTTCGATCTGTTGTCTCTTTGGGAACAACACATTGGCAGCCTCGGGGCTGGAGATCAGAGGTGGTGGCTTCAGGCACCTCGAGAATCACATTCTGGGACCCACGATCTGCAAGCGCCTCCGGGAGGGATTATCCTTCGAGGCGCTCTCTGCTGGTGCTGCAGTGTGGAGCAGAAAGCTCCGATTTCTTGGTTTCGGTGAGGGTCTTCCTGCCGTCGACAGCGACGAGCTCCGAATGGAACCGTTTCCCTCGCGCGGGGAGCAGCTCGAGCCCCGAGGTGTGCAGAGAGTGGCTGGAGCCACGCGCGGGGGGGCGGGAAAACACATGGAGGGCTGCCAGTTGACGGGAGAGGGTCCGCTCGGAGCCATTGCAGAGAGAGAGAGACCTGGGCTGTGAGACGAGCGGGAGAGATGGAAGTCAACGATGTGCGGATCGCAAAGAGTTCAAGAATAGGAGCTGGCGTTTGTCAATGTGATTATCGGCTCCCCTCTCGCGCACTCCTCGCGCGAAAGCTCACCTGGGGACAAGCCAATAAAATGCACTGCGCACGCGCGGAGGAGTCGTTGCCATGGCGTTCGGCGGGTACAGTTGTGCGTCACTCTATCTTCTCTCTCCACAGCTGCTGCCTGCCCTGCTGAATATTTCCAGTTTTTGCTTTTGTTCAGAGCTGTGTCTCACCTGTCAAAAATGGTCACCAACCATCATTACCTTTTTTAAGTTTCTGTAGCAACCAAACAATAACATTAATGCTCTCCACACCTTCTTTGACAGGGTGGGGAAATCTCACCTGGAATAGGAGAACATTTAGCCCCTCAAGCCTGTTCCGCTATTCAATGAGATCGTGGCTGATCTTCGACCTAACTCCATATACCTGCCTTTGCCCCATATCCCTGAATACTTTTGGTTAACAGAAACCTATCAATCTCAGATTTAAAACTAACAATTGATCTAGCATCAATTGCCATTTGTGGAAGAGTTCCAAACTTCTACCCCCATTTGTGTGTAGCAGTGTTTCCTTCAGTCTTGTTACTTGCTGATCCACATGTTTGTAGAAAAGCCAAATACAAGTTTTTCCTTTTCTCCCCCCCCCCCCCCCACCCCACCCCCATTCCAGCTGTGCTCAATCGAGGTGACGTGTGAATCGGGCGGAGTGATGGCTGCTACCTTGGCCAACGGGGGAATCTGCCCAATCACAGGAGAGCGGATCCTGAGCGCTGAGGCGGTGAGGAACACCCTCAGCCTGATGCACTCGTGTGGGATGTACGATTTCTCAGGCGAATTTGCATTTCATGTAAGCGATTTATGGCAATAATCCGAGGTTGCTCCTGAAGGATGTCGTAATGCAATTGGTGGGATTTGGATCAGTCACCTCATTACTGCAGCTTTTGCACAAAAATGAGATAGTGATAGCAGCATCCATGGCTGCCCAATGTGTGGAATTCCACTTCCATATATTCTAAGAACACTGGGGTCGATAACTTGACAAGAATATTCATCAAGGGCACCAGATGAATCCTTAACCATTCACCTTAACTTCTCATCAAAGAATCATCTGAGTATACCACCCAGTCTATGCTTGATGCCCAACTTTGGCTCGTCAAACTGTCTTCCATCAACCAGTTCAGATTATATTAGCCTTTACACTGCCAAACCCCATCAGGAGCCACACAAGCTCCTGAATGAATTAACCCTTTTATCAACAAAGTCATGACTAACAATAGTTTATTAATTTTAAAATCATAGTGAGCAGCACTTGCCTTTAACATCAGGTACACAAATAATGAGTGGTGGGGTTAATTGACAACATAAATGAGGTTACAAAGGCACTTCAGTTATCTTGCAGTATTAACTGCTTGCTGATTATAAATTTGCAGTTGCGATCAGTGTCCGAGATCGAAATAAATTGGTGAAATCAAGTGGCCTGACAATAGGCAGTTGGAATGTGCATGCTGCATGTTAATGAGGCCAATTTCAAGCCAACCATGGCCTTCTCGGTTAGGGTGAGCACTGCCTGCACAGCGCCAAGTCTGGGCCCCAAAACAACCTCAGAATAATTTCTACCCCCTAGTGTGAACCCGGCAGACCAGAAAGGTCCCATCTCCTGATCTGTGCTGAATTGGAAGATCTCAGTTGAGAGCCATTGGAGACAATACAATTGGCCTCAGCACCCCTGGACTGGAGTGGAAAACCAGCCAGCTCCTGATCGTTATCCAGCAATTCCAACTGGAAAGTGTGTGCTTATCAATCTCTCATTTGTCTGCAAAGACAGTGAGCCTCCCATAGTTGAACAGCTTACTAACACTCACTGCCTAAGCTCACAGATGAAGAACAGTCACTTGAGTGAAGTAGCAGAGAGAGGCTGGTTGGTCCCTTTGGAACTGTACTCCAGCAAGAGTCACCACCTCCAGGAGAGGAGAGAGAAAGTTAGGAAAACAAAATGAAAGAGCACACTGAATATTTTATAAGGTTAATTTTGGGTTGTTGGTTTAAAAAGCTGCATAGACCACTGGGATAAATAAAATCCTTGCAATGTAAGAGGAATGGTCTAAACACTAACAATATCTAAAGTAATACAATAAGCATCAAAAAGAGCAACTTTTTAGTTAACACTAGAAAGTGATATACATCCTAAAGAAGCCAGACGACCCAGTCAATCGGCCGTTTCCTTTTTCAAATCACGAGAATCTCTAGCTGACTGCGCAGCATTGTATAATTTAGAGCACCACTAGACAGGGCTGGAGACCTTCGCGCCCAATTCTCTGAGCCATGCTCCTAGCCAGCTAGGTTCTGTGCCAGCTCCGCTCCTCGCAAACACCAGCTTCTCATACCTCCAGGTTCAAGGTTTGCACTGAAATCTTGTGGAATTGCGCCAGCTAGTGGTTTGATATTACAAGTTTAGGCAAACGTTGTCAAATGCCCATTTCAGTGACGGCCCCTGTGTATTTTGGAGAAAGCTTTCAGCAAAGTCTGTTATTTCCACTGTTTTCATTACTCTTCATTCCATGGAGTTTCTATATTCATTCACACCAGCCAATTGTTCATTTATGAAAAAAAAAGTTTTGCCAAATTTTCTCTCATCCTGCAGGCCTTGACTTCCACTGGGGTATAGTTCCATGGTCACTCTCCAGTATCTTTTACAGGTGGCCATTCTTCATGTATGCGCCTCAACAGTGATTGCCAAGCTATCTGGCTGTGGGGGGCTTCACAGCCATGCTATCTGGCTGTATCCAGTCTTTACCCAACTTCCAGTTGTGCACACTTTCCAGCAAAGGGACGGGGCGGGGGCTGGGGTTGTGTCACTGGCTAGCACTTCGAAGGAGTAAGCCCAGCTGATTTTTCCACTCCTTAGCCTAGAGGCTCTGAGGCGATTTGGCATTCCCCCTTACCACCCATCCTGGCTGCAGTCAGCTCAGCTCAGGAGAGGCCATGAATTGAACTTACTTGCCTGCATGGCTCAGGCCTTTACCAACTGAGGCATCGGAGGAAGTTGGGTCGTACGTGCGTTAAGCCTCTGATTGAAACCGTTTCCAGCTCCCGTTACTCCCTGGCAGTTCACATGTTGTGGCTTTGTCTGTCCAGCAGAGTAATACCATTTTGGTGGTTGGCTTGTGTGTGAGCTCATTATCCAGCGGGGAGATGCAGCCTAAAAGCATTGTATTGTGGGTTCGTCTGCTGCCTTTGGTGTTCATTTATCAATTTTTGTGTGTGTCTGTGTGCAGGTTGGCCTTCCAGCAAAATCCGGCGTTTCTGGTGGTGTTCTGCTGGTGGTGCCTAATGTGATGGGCGTCATGTGTTGGTCTCCTGCCCTGGACAAAGTTGGCAACAGTGTGAGAGGGATCGACTTCTGCCAGGTACGAAGTCACAGGAGAATGAGACTTAACAACTCAATCAGCTGGTCCCAACCTACGGATTGTAGGGTTAGACGGAGCAGTACATCTCATTCAATAACAGTCCAACTCGGGAACTCCCCCGGTCACCCGATATCAGAAACGTTCATTACAGAATGTGACAAAAACATTTAAACAGACTTTAAAAAATGATTGTAATATGTGTCAGGTTTTTCAGTTCAGTTTTCCCATCTCTCCTGAACTTACTGACTCGTGTTGGGATACAGTTCCTCTGGTATCTCACCTGGTTTCTATAGGTATGTAAAGAGAAAAAGGTTGGTGAAGACAAACGTAGGTCCCCTGCAGTCAGAATCAGGGGAAGTCATAACGGGGAGCAAAGAAATGGCGGATCAATTGAACAAGTACTTTGGTTCGGTATTCACTAAGGAGGATACAAACAACCTTCCGGATATAAAAGGGGTCAGAGGGTCTAGTAAGGAAGAGGAACTGAGGGAAATCTTTATTAGTCGGGAAATTGTGTTGGGGAAATTGATGGGATTGAAGGCCGATAAATCCCCAGGGCCTGATGGACTGCATCCTAGAGTACTTAAGGAGGTGGCCTTGGAAATAGCGGATGCATTGACAGTCATTTTCCAACATTCCATTGACTCTGGATCAGTTCCTATGGAGTGGAGGGTAGCCAATGTAACCCCACTTTTTAAAAAAGGAGGGAGAGAGAAAACAGGGAATTATAGACCGGTCAGCCTGACCTCAGTAGTGGGTAAAGTGATGGAATCAATTATTAAGGATGTCATAGCAGTGCATCTGGAAAATGGTGACATGATAGGTCCAAGTCAGCATGGATTTGTGAAAGGGAAATCATGCTTGACAAATCTTCTGGAATTTTTTGAGGATGTTTCCAGTAAAGTGGACAAGGGAGAACCAGTTGATGTGGTATATTTGGACTTTCAGAAGGCTTTCGACAAGGTCCCACACAAGAGATTAATGTGCAAAGTTAAAGCACATGGGATTGGGGGTAGTGTGCTGACGTGGATTGAGAACTGGTTGTCAGACAGGAAGCAAAGAGTAGGAGTAAACGGGTACTTTTCAGAATGGCAGGCAGTGACTAGTGGAGTGCCGCAAGGTTCTGTGCTGGGGCCCCAGCTGTTTACATTGTACATTAATGATTTAGACGAGGGGATTAAATGCAGTATCTCCAAATTTGCGGATGATACTAAGTTGGGTGGCAGTGTGAGCTGCGAGGAGGATGCTATTAGGCTGCAGAGTGACTTGGATAGGTTAGGTGAGTGGGCAAATGCATGGCAGATGAAGTATAATGTGGATAAATGTGAGGTTATCCACTTTGGTGGTAAAAACAGAGAGACAGACTATTATCTGAATGGTGACAGATTAGGAAAAGGGAAGGTGCAACGAGACCTGGGTGTCATGGTACATCAGTCATTGAAGGTTGGCATGCAGGTACAGCAGGCGGTTAAGAAAGCAAATGGCATGTTGGCCTTCATAGCGAGGGGATTTGAATACAGGGGCAGGGAGGTGTTGCTACAGTTGTACAGGGCCTTGGTGAGGCCACACCTGGAGTATTGTGTACAGTTTTGGTCTCCTAACTTGAGGAAGGACATTCTTGCTATTGAGGGAGTGCAGCGAAGGTTCACCAGACTGATTCCCGGGATGGCGGGACTGACCTATCAAGAAAGATTGGATCAATTGGGATTGTATTCACTGGAGTTCAGAAGAATGAGAGGGGACCTCATAGAAACGTTTAAAATTCTGACGGGTTTAGACAGGTTAGATGCAGAAAGAATGTTCCCAATGTTGGGGAAGTCCAGAACCAGGGGTCACAGTCTGAGGATAAGGGGTAAGCCATTTAGGACCGAGATGAGGAGAAACTTCTTCACCCAGAGAGTGGTGAACCTGTGGAATTCTCTACCACAGAAAGTAGTTGAGGCCAATTCACTAAATATATTCAAAAGGGAGTTAGATGAAGTCCTTACTACTCGGGGGATCAAGGGTTATGGCGAGAAAGCAGGAAGGGGGTACTGAAGTTTCATGTTCAGCCATGAACTCATTGAATGGCGGTGCAGGCTAGAAGGGCTGAATGGCCTGCTCCTGCACCTATTTTCTATGTTTCTATGTTTCTACCCAAGTGGCCATTCTTCATGTAATACCCTCAACAAGAGTGGCGGCAGACTCTTCAACTACCGAGAGGGGGGGGGGGGGGGGAAAGTCACCACACCTGGCCCTGATCATATCCTCATCCAATATCCATGCATGCATATTCTCCAGGACTTTCTAGAGATCAGGAGCAGGAACGCTGCCGTTTTCCCTCACTGACACAGTGATTCTGAGGCTAATTGTAGCACCCCTGTGGCTACCATGGTCAAGAGCTGCAAATGCAGGCACAGACTGGGGACCAAACCTGGACTCTTCCTGTCTGTATAGTTCAGTACCACGCTGGATGGTGCAAATACCCACAGCCATTAAAGGCGGGCGGGGGGGGGGGGTGGTTTGGGGGCGTCTAGAGAGTACTGCAACAAGGGACATATACAAAACCATGTACAATGATCTCCCTTCATAGCATTTAAAACTTTGACATTCCATTAAGCAGATTTATCCAATAAATCCTTCCAGGGAAGTGACTGGTCCTTTATCTTCCAGGAGCTGGTTTCTCTGTTCAACTTTCATAACTACGACAACTTGAGGCATTTTGCCAGGAAACTGGATCCACGGAGAAATGGAAGTGAAGCCAGGGTAAGGCGTCCGATGGGTCGGCGGACAGGAATACTCATTGAGCACCAGTTACCCCAGGCCTTGGTTCAGTTAATGCACTTTGACCAGAATCAACCCAGAGCCAGATCTGAGCTGCTGCACAATTACACCCAGAAGTTAATAGCAGAAGAATAAAAAATCCAAAAAGACTTCCTTCCCCCGCCACCCCCCCCCCCCCAAAAAAATGATAGCCAGTCTGAATCCCTGGTCCATAGAGGCATCAATTGATAAATTGTTTATACAGTGGTCACAGTAATATAGAGATACTCTTCTCCCTCTCTACCCTTTTAGTTCATGTGCTGCTCTTCTCTCCCCTCAGTTCATTCTGACACTCTGCCCCTCCCCTCTCCTGTCAGTTTATGCTGACACTCTTTGCCCTTCACTGTATTTCCCGTTCACTTTGGCATCCTTTTCCCCTCACTGCCACTCTGATGCTACTTCTGCTCTGCAAGTGGATCTCTACTGCATGCTGTGGGTCTCCCAGAAGTATCTCAAGAATGCCTGCCAACAGCACGCAGCAGTGTCCCAGCCCCCAGAGCAGGGAGCAGTGCTATATTTATCCACAAATGCAGATACCACTGTCTGTGTGAAATATGTATGGGGATGGAAAAGTATTTTGCTTTATTACCTTTGTGGATCAATTAATATTTAGATGGTACTTTTACTTGAGTGATTAAATGGGTGGGTAGGGTCAGTGATGGGGAGTGTGTACATGGGCTGTGGGGGGGGATTAAATGGGTGAGTAGGGTCAGTGATAGGGGAGTGTGTACATGGGCTGTGGGAGGGGATTAAATGGGTGGAGTTGGTGATAGGGGAGAGTGTACATGGGCTGTGGGAGGGGATTAAGTGGGTAGGGTTAGTGAAAGGGGAGAGTGTACATGGGCTGTGGGAGGGGATTAAGTGGGTGGAGTTGGTGATAGGGGAGTGTTCACGGGCTGTGAGAGGAGCGGGCTTGATGGACTGAATTACCTTTTCTCATTCACTGCTATGTTTTTAATCTGTGTTCATTCTAAGTATACACTAACAAAAATCAAAAACATGAAATCTTTAAAAACAGATGTTATTCTTGTTGACCCCCCAGGAGGAGTCAGTGGTGAACTTGCTCTTTGCTGCTTACAGTGGTGACATAGCTGCACTGCGGAGGTAAGTGCTTGTTTTCGTGTGGCGTCTTTATTTGCATTCCACGTTATTTCCTCTTCCCCTCCACATCCATCTGATCCGTAGTCAATTCGGCAATCTGGGAATCGTGCTCTTGGCTGGCAGGAGTTATGCTTTATGAACTGCACTGAATGCCTATGCCTTTGAGGGCTATTACAGGCCTGAGCTTTATTTTAAAATTAATTAAATCTGTCCTAGCTTGTGCGACATGGGCCCTGCAGAAGCCACATCCTAACCGAGATGGTGGGCAGATAACCTGGTTGTAACATCTGAGCTTGTAATGTTTGTAGCTCCACACTGTGGATGTGGACGTATTGTGTACTGCAACTACAGAGTTAATAATAAACAGAACCAGGCATATTCCGGAAGCTTCCGACAGAGCTGCCTGCCATGTTAGAAGCTGTGTATGCTTGTGCTCTGTGAATATATCACATTGGTGTTTATACCTTTTCAAATTTAACTGGGGGCAGGGGGGGGGGGGGGGCGAGGTGGCATCTCCTGGAGGACTGTTCCCTCCCTTTTGTAAGGATGTGCCTGATTTCAGCTCGGCCCCTTCTGTCAACAGCACAGTCGAGATGTGTAACTCATCACATGGCAAATGGTGGGTGCAAACTGCGACCTCATTGCTTCCATCTGCTGTGCCCCCTGTCTGTGCAGACTGTTTATATGGAATGCCTCAGTTACATTTTCATTTGTTGCAGCAGCAACAACCTGTATTTATATAGCGCCTTTAATGTAGCAAAACATCCCCAAGCACTTGAGTGTTACCAATAAAAACATTTTTGACACTGAGCCACGGAAGGAGGTATCAGGACAGATGAATTTGTGACCAACGTGTGCTCTGACTGGGATGTGTTCTTGCTTTCCCAGATTCGCACTCTCCGCTATGGATATGGAACAGAAAGACTATGATTCACGCACACCACTACACATAGCTGCAGCTGAAGGTATGAATGAAGTTGTTAGCTACTAAACTAACAGTATGTCCTTCAGCTTTCACTATATTTAGTATTTTCCCTCCTTCCCACACCATGGAGAGGCACCCTGCTCAGACCCGACCAATGCCACACAATAGCCATCCACTGGGAGGAGCACAAGAGCCACCCAGCTGACTCGCCCTCTGCTGCGCCACCATTCACCTATAGTTATGTCTGTAATGTACTTATGAATGACTCCACGAGGCAACGTGTCGGACTCAAACTGTAGTGACCTTGGTCCTTTATTCGTAACTCGAGTGAGGCACAAACATGGTGGGGCAGCCTTTTATATTGGGCCCTGCACATCTATGTAGGTGACCCTCGGGTCTCCCACCGCAGTGCCCTCTAGTGGACAGCCTCTGCCACGGGCAGGAAACCCCAGTCTCCACCAGTTGCACCCTCTAGTGGTGCCAACATAATACTATCAATAAGGTTTACACTGTGTATATACATCAGGTAACAAGTCTCCATCTTATGCAACTATACAGTGACTACACAGGGATTATATCTATAGTCTGCATATATAATAGTGAAAGCACCTGGCCATTGCTGAGCCCCTCCCCTGTTCTGCAGCTGAAGAACTCACCATGTTAGTAGTTGTGGAAGCAAATGTGCACCTGATCAATTTATTGCACAGTGCATCAGAGCTGGCACTTGCTCACTGGAACAAAACCATTTCACAAGGCAAGTGGTTTGAGAAATCTGTTTGTTTCTGAATTTTGGATGAAGTCAGATCTGAATGTTTCAGGTAAAATGGTGTTTTCAGGTATTCCCTCATATCCCGCCCCCCCCCCCCCCCCCGCCACATTTTCTCCCCCTTTTCCTGAAGGCGAGGGTTCGACAGGTTCCTCATCCAAGTGGCCAATCTTCATAGAGAGTGCCAACAGGTTATTCACTCATGGAGGGGGAAGGGGGAAACTGCATCCAGACCTGATCCTGCTGTCACCTTATGTCCATGCACTTTCTAATGGGACATTGGATTGTGATCAGGAGCAGGCACTCTGCTGATTTGACCTATCCTATCCCAGGGGTTCTAAGGCCAATAGGAAGAGTGCTCTCACTCCCCTGGTGAGAGATTGAAATGGGAACCTTCCTGGTCTGCATGGCTCTATTCCACACTAGATAATAGTACGAGAGCTGATTGCACTCATCTCCATGCTGTCAACTCGAGTGGCTGAGGCCTTGGAGCAGGTCACCTGGCCACTGGAGATGTAGGGCTTGGGGAAGCCAGAAGTGAGGAAACAAAATTAAAGAAAGTATGGAATAAGGCAAGGCCATTCTGCCCTTCCACATCCCAGGTATAATTTACTTTATTATGTCTCCAACCCAACTTATTAACTGAGGGAAGGTGAAGACCCACAGGTTAAACTTTCAATAATATCTGGCTCCAATTTATTAAGTTACTAGATACGCAAGCAATTATGTGTAGAGGGTGGGGCGATAGAAGGTTCGATTTTAGATGAGAGTCTAAGTGGGATTTGAACTTTCAGCTCTGTAGTAGACAGTTTACCTCTCCTTACTACAATCTGTAAGGTTTTTAAACAATCTGAGTGACTGATTTGTCTCATCTGCCCTCCAACTCTTAAATCTTAGTGGTATCCCGTACTATGTGCCTTCACTTACTTCTCAGTCAAAAAATGTTACGCACCCTCTGCTCCACACCAATCGCAGAAGAGCATCTCCGACTGAACCTGAGACGTTGTCCATTTCCCACATCAGCCATCCTGTGGCACGTGAGTAAGACCATCAATTTAGTGCCCACTGCCAAATTAGGGACCTATGCCCATTGTAGTTGGGTTGAGACTGCCTAGGCTCCATTCATATCGTAGAGAGGGGAGATATTCATATCATGAATTTTAAACCAGGTTCCAGAGGTGAAAAAGTAGGACCTGACCCACAGATTTATCTACTCCCTGACTCTACTGCTTTGAACTCACTTGATGCTCATTCCATTTTATGCAGGTCATGTGGAAGTAGTTTGTTTTCTTCTCGATGCCTGCCGTGTAAATCCCTTCTGCAAGGACAGGTGAGTGACAAATCTTGGAAGCTAAGGATGATACAAATGAGGTTTGAATAGTCTAGGTTCAACATGAATTTTTCCACTTCACCTTTAGGACCAGTCTACCTTTAAAGATGGACATTGGTGGTGTTCTTCTAGTTGCTAGGTTCTGCCCTGATGTGGAATCTATAGATTTGAAGTTTTTGTTATTGCTCCTGACCTGGAAATGGAAGTTGTACAGCAGTATTTTTTCCTGGATGCACCACTTCAAACACTGATCAGGTTCCAGCAAGATGGCAGATTCAGCACTCCGGTTACCTGGCTGTTTTAGTACAGCTTTAGTACAGGTCCAGTACACCTCCCATCATTCTGTGCACTTAAGTGGGAAACCTTTTTTTAAAAAAAATATATCTCCAATTCCAAAATTGCTGCTGTTATCTCAATGCACATCAGAGAACTTGTAACCTCAGTCAGTTTTGATTTGTCCTCAATTATTCTTTCACCTGCCCACAGGTGGGGCAACACTCCTCTGGATGATGCAATTCACTTCAACCATCACCATGTTGCGAAGCTGCTGAGAAACTACCAGATGTCTTACTCTCTGCCAGAGACAGTAGCGAGTGACCGTGAGGATACATCTGATGAAAATACAGGGGAGAGAGGTGAAAGACCACCAACCTCTCTAGTCACAAAAGCCTGAAAGTCAGCCCCAGTTCTTGTGTTGTCTGTGATGTAGGTATCTAGTTATGTAACAGCAGTATGCTGTCCCGTCAAGAATGTCCAGTGGCATTAAGTGTTTCACAGCCCGACATGCCTTACTGCAGCAAAGCCCCAAATCACTATCTTACACCAATAAAATAGCTTCTATTATGGTCAGAGGGGTGACTGACTTCCAGAAACCACCGCCATAATTGAGTCCAAACCAAGAACCCACCACCACTTGTGTGTCCAGAACTGCTGAGAAATCCACACCAATGCATTTGGTATACAACAGGCCAAAAGCTCACATTTTAAAAATTAAATAATTCTATAAGGAAAAAAAATAGCAAAAATAAACAAAACAGAAAAGGTTAAATAACAGAAAATTATACACAGAAAAAAACTCAGTTGTCATGAAACAAAGGGAGGTTGGAAGAGAAGATATGAAGACACAAGAATTTTTTTTTTCCTGGGGATATAGAAACACAGAAATTTACAGCACAGAAGGGGGCCATTGTGTCTGCCGGCCGACCAAGAGCTACCCAGCCTAATCCCACTTTCTAGCTCTTGGTCCGTAGCCCTGTAGGTTACGGCACTTCAAGTGCACATCCAGGTACTTTTTAAATGTGGTGAGGGTCTCTGCCTCTATCACCCTTTCAGGCTGTGAGTTCCAGACCCCCACCACCCTCTGGGTGAAGACATTTCCCTTCAAATCCCCTCTAAACCTTCGACCAATTACTTTAAATCTATGCCCCCTAGTTGTTGACCCCTCTGCCAAGGGAAACGGGTCCTTCCTATCCACTCTATCCAGGCCCTCATAATTTTTATACACCTCAATCAGGTCTCCCCTCCACCTCCTCTGTTCCAAAGAAAACAGACCCAGCATCTCCAATCTTTCCTCAGCCAAAATTCTCCAGTCCCGGCAACATTCTTGTAAATCTCCTCTGCACCCTTTCCAGTGCATTCACATCTTTCCTGTAATGTGGTGACCAGAACTGCACGCAGTACTCCAGCTGCGACCTAACCAGTGTTTTATACAGTTCAAGCATAATCTCCTTGCTCTTGTATTCCATGCCTCGACAAATAAAGACCATATGCCACCTTAACCTCCTTAACTACCTGGCCTGCTACCTTTAGGGATCCGTGGACATGTACTCCCAGGTCCCTTTGTTCCTCTACACTTTACAGTGTCATACCATTTAATGTGGATTCCATTGCCTTTATAGCCTTCCCCAAATGCATTACCTCACACTTATCTGGATTGAATTCCATTTGCCACTGTTCTGCCACCTGACCAATACATTGATATCTTTCTGCAGTCCGCAGCTTTCTTCATTGTCAACCACACAGCTTATTTTAGTGTCATCTTCAAACTTCTTAAATCATATCTTTTGCTTCCTCCTGCGGTTTTAAAGGAGATCCTCATGTAACTCATGCAGCACCTATATTGGATGTAACATAAGTCTTCAAAACTATATGACCCCTCCAACCTGACCATCCGAGACTATTTTGCATCAATACCAACATAAAAAGAGATTTCTTACACTGCATCAAGAATAGTTGTTGAGGCTCGAACTGCACAAGCGATACTCCTGGCTTTGGTAGAATGATCTTTGGTTGTCAGTTCAGTAATGTCGTACTTGTACATTATGAATTAGGATTTGACTGTCCCTCTGGCAGTTGATTTTGAGTGTCTACATTTCAGTTTGTGATATGTGTCACTGTCTAACTGAAGCAAGCTCTGGACATTATTCAGAGTTTTAAATTGCTATTTATTTTGTGGTAATGCAATAAAAATACAATTATTATACATAATTGTGTGTTGTCCCAACTAATCAGGCCTATAATTAGCAAGGCACATATTACAGCTTAGTAATCAATCACTATCCAAGGATTGTTTTACACTTATGGCAGTGTTTTAGACTATGAGCTAAGATCTAGAAGAGACAATTGAAACATACCTGAAGTGAGACTAAAGATTAAAGGGCTGAAATTGACCCTTTTTATTTATTTATTTAAGAGGCGGCAATGACGCGGGAAGCACTCACTGCTCAGTCGGCGCAGAGGGGCCGACTTTATAAATTGCCCATATTTTTGGAGCGGTGTATGGGAACACCCCGGCTGTTTTCCCGCCCCGTCGGCCATGCGGCGACCCCTTACCGACTGGCGGCGACTCCCTTTCCACCCCATGTGGGAAATTTTACCGCAGGAGCGGATCGGCTGCCGGAGCTCCCGACAGCTTTCCCCGGCGGGAAGCTTCTTGTGGCTGGGTGGCACGTCCACCCTCAAAGGGGAAGGCGCACTGCCACTGCCGCCATTTTATTTCAATTGTCGGCTGACTCCGAAACCCAACGGCACTTTTGCCCTGCAGAGCTACCCACAACACCGCACCGACACGAAAAATTTAAAGAGTTGATTATTGCTCTACTCTATGTGGATTGGGGCGGAGAAAAAAATGTAAAAACGGTAAAAGTGCCTCGTTTGGAGTGGAGGGCAATTTCGGCCCCCTAGGAGTTTTATTCCACAGAGCAGTGGAGAACAGAATAGATTCCCCAAATTCCTGTGGAGGACAGCAGGCGAGGGTTGAATAGTTGAGGTGTGAGGAAAGATTAATGAGAGTTTTGCTCAATTTGCCTTTGAGGATCAAGGAGTGTTTATACAGAACTTTACCTCCGGTGATTAAATGGGTGGATCGAGACCATGATAATAGGGTATATAGTAGATGAGCTGTGGAATCTGGCCACCTACAGTACCTTCCCTCAGCAATTAGCCTCTAATTGACCTCCGGATATAACTACTTAAAACCACTTCACCAAAGGGAGTACTTGAGAAAGGGATAGCATCATCTGGTCAGTGCTTCAGACTACACATAGATAGCATCACAGGAAATCAGTGTAAATTTGTTCCGGAAATGTATTCCCATTGCTTGGACCAGCCTTTTCTAGGATATCATTATGACACTTGTTATAATATTGGGCCTCGGACAGACCTCATCCAAATATAATCAAATATAATTATACAGGAAGAGGCCATTTACTTGGTCTGATATCTGGATCCCAACAGCGATAAATAATTGAAACAGCATTTTGAAGTTCCATGCAAGTTTTACCTTTTATTTATTGATCAAATTGTAAAAAAGAAATATCACACAGAAGCAGTGCATTATTCAATAAACTAGACAAAACATACAAACCAGTTAAGGGAATCACTTATGCTGCATAATGTTGAGAACATAAAACTGTATGATACAGCCTGGCCTGCTTCAGTTGATAGCACATATATACCACGGAGGTGCTGAGAGGTTACCTCCAGAAAGCCAGGCTTGCTCTTTGTTGCTGTAAGCACTTAGACATTTTGCATGCACTTAGACATTTTGCATGCGCAAGATGTATTTACTTCAGTTCTAATGATGAGGAGCTCTCCAGTACATGGAGGGAAATTAATAAATCGGGGGGTCAGGGGGAAAAGTGAGGTATAAACAGTCCTGAATACTGTTATTTTCTCCTCCATTCCCTCCCAGATGACTTAAGTAAAGATTGCAACTGAACTACTTAACAGAAGCTTGACAAGAGTATCAGTCAAGACTCTGATTGGAACTCAGATCTGCAGAGAGCTCTGAAATACATTGTCCTATTAGGTGCAGGAGAGCCACGTTGACTGGATACAAGATCAGCTTCTTGATCCAGATCCCCATACAAGGTATAGACACCTCATGCAGCATCAACTATACAAAGTACTGCTGAAACTGAAGGGATGCATAGTGCACAAAACAGATAGTAGGTCATCAGTGGTTATATTTTTAAGGGAAGTTGGAATGAGCACTGTTATAGGTAAACTACCACCGGTAGGTGTACTAGGGGACATTCAGTCACTTTGGCCTGTGCAAAAGCTTTGCATTTTATTTTTAACAAACCACAGATCAAACCAAACTGCAAATACATCTTCCAGTGAACAGCTCTGTATGGTGTTATGGTAATTACATCCACATGCCAACTGTGCCACAGCAAGTTGCTAATAATGTCTGAAAGCAGTTTAAACTGAAGCACCGGCTATGTCCAGCTGATTCTCACCTGTGGTACATGCACCCTGTACAATCTGTGGGTAGTGCCATGGTGTACAGGGTATATACTGGGAAGCATTGAGATCTTCTTAACCCGGTGCAGTTATCCACTAAATAAATTCTACAATCCTACAGCGTGTTCTCTAAGCCACACAGAGAGCTCTACCGGAGTATGAAATGTTATAATATCTAAATAAGAGACACCGGGAAATACTTCATTTCTGGCCTAACATTTCATTTTCACCTCTGAAGGTCTCACTAATCTCTACATCTAAATTTCAAGTAAATATCTGACTCCCATTAAATCTTGTGTTATAACAGAATAGTTAGGAATGTATTTTAACAATGAAGCACATTCAGAAATCTAATTTTCCCCATTCAGTAGTCCAAGCAATTTCCATTATTGACTAGTTTCAACCTAAAAGGCTGCTAAAGGACAGATGGCTGGAGCACGTTCAGTATCTCACTATCTCCATGTCATATAGATTTGAAGTACTGGTCTGAATAAACCTAAATCATTTATTTAACAGCTATTTACACAATATTCCACTTAGTTAGTTGGGTTGTTGTTGAAGCATGGCAGAGAGATTTAACAGCAGCAGCAAAGAGTGATAGTACCAACTGCATAAATGACTTTTGATAAAATGTAATGACAGGATAGTAACCATATATGAACCAAAAGCAAATTGTGAAAGTTATACAAGCATAAGACTTACATTTTCCCTTTTTCTGCACCCCAAGAGGTCATTTCACAAAAATAACCCTAACCCACAAGATGTATCCATCTGCTTTTTCAAAAAATATAGTCTTCATAAAATCTCTCTTGGCTCAACGTTATATATTCCAATTATTACACTCAACTGTCACACACACGCAACATGCCGTAACACTTTTTATCTCACACACACACATGCACCCCACACATTTCTGGACTTCCCCTTGCACAAGGCTCTATACAGGTATGATGGGCCGAACGGCATTGTTTTGTGCTGTATGATTCAATGATTTACGTGCTTAAACAATGTCCAGAACGTCTTTTAAAACAAGAATTCTGCACATAACCCTCCTTCGGTGCATTTAGGACAACCCAGGGTTATTTTTGTGAAATTCTGGTTGTTTCTGGAGCAGAAAACTATTGCACAAGAATCCAGCAAGTGTCAGTCCTGTTAAAAAGAATGAGGAGAGAGGTTTCCTAACTCTTCCAGCACTCAACAGCAAAGAGTACAAACAGTAATCTTCAAGGACAGCTGTAGCCCACTTTCTATCCAAGTCCTTCCTCTTTATGCCTGTCTCTCAAAACGTCAGACAGAATAAAATATTTCAACGGGAGCATTCTAGCCGTTTCTCCCGGTTGAACAATGGGCCTATTCCGAGATACATGGAAGATAAAGTAAATCATAGTTTTAAAAAGAATCAAGAAAAAGTGTGTCCCTAAAAGAAGTTCCATTAGTTTGGAAACTTTAAGCAACGCTGGCTTGTTGGGAGTTACTGTCTTTGCCTGCTCCTAAAAATTCTTAGATTCCAATATATTGAACAGCTACAAGAATATCTTACAAAGCAAAAAGAAACATCCTCTCTCGTACTATTACCATTGTACGTTGAAAACAGGACTTCCAACACAGGTCTCTGTAGTTTTTAAAACCAAAATGGCAGCTCACTGCAGTGCACCATTAACTATTTCAAGAAAAAGAAGGAACCTTCCTTCAACACATGCTAGCAATAACACTGCAGGATAAGCAACAGTTATGTGTCTAATAGCTTAGTATTTACCCTTCATTGTTATAAACCAGCACTGATGTGCGCAGTGAATATTCATTTAAACCTTTACCCATTGGTGAACAAAACAGAAGAAAGGACTTTTGGGAATAAATCCAAGGAAATGATGTAATTGAGGTCTGGATGAAACCAGTCTTTTGACTCCCCTGCTCTTGTTCGAACAGTGTTGTGGGATCTTTCACGTCCACCTAAACAGGCAGATGGGGCCTTGGTTTAACATCTCATCCAAAAGGCAAGGCAGCACTCCCTCAGCCCAGGTTATGTGCTCAAAGGGACTTGAACCCACAAACACCAGGCTCAGCAGCGAGACTGCACCAACCACAACAACTGTGCATATAGATACTCCATTGAAAATTAAAATGAAGCAAGGTGGTAAATTAAAAATGTCAAAATACGGTGGACAAAAACTAGTGACACCACAAAGCAGCCAAACATCCCAATGTGGTCACAATAAAGCCAGCAACATAGTTCCTCTCCCCCCTAGAGTGATTTTAAATGATCACAATAGAGTACTGGGGTAAATGATCTCCCCCACTTTGCCAATTCTAAAGGTGCTATAACCTAGGTAATGGCAATGTCATTGAAAATTCACATTCATGCAGGGACCATTTAGTACCACAAATTGAGGGAAGGGGTAATAGTAAAGTTAGTGTTGATATGGGGGGGGGGGGTGAGGGGAAACAGTGATGGCCTGGTCTCTTCCTTTGCCAGCAATGGCACGGTTTAGGTGAATTTATATACCCTCAAAATGACTGACAGCACGGACCACAAAGTTGATGTGTCCTCTCCTAGTCATTTGATCAGTAAGCAAGTTTCTTTGGGGTAACACTGGTCCAGATAACATTTCTGGCCTTTCCCCTTCCAATTCCCTACATCTCAAATGGCCTGGGAAAGAGATGGTTCTCTGCTAGTCTCCCAAACCCTCCCCACGTGCATCATCAGTATTGGTTTGCTTTTACGCAAGCACAAGATTGCATTTTAACAACTTGAAAAGTTCCATTAATAACAGCAAGAGCTCAACAATCCTGGAATTAAAAACACTATGAAAGGAAATTCTATGAAGTGTACAAAGTATTGAAGTTGGATTAGGGTCCATGTCCGAACACCAGAAACCATGGCAATACATCAGAAATACGAGATCCCTCAAATATATAATTGCTTCACATGTTCTAAGTCAGAGGGTCTGTCTTGAGCCATTCCATTAAATCTGTAGGAGGAAATTTTTTTTTTAAATAAAGTGAAAAGATGGGGGGGGGGGAAGGGTCATTACTGCCCCCCTGTTAAAGAGCCATCAGCAGTCAGTTCAAGAATTCACAAGCAGAGCTAGGAGGAAATTGCCCATTACAGTCTTGTCCACAGTTGGTGTGTGACCTAGCAAGGTGGAGGCAAGTAGAAACTTGGCATAGGAGGGGAAATTATGCATCACTACTTGTGTACACATTTAAGTGAGGCACACTAAAGTACTCTTCCAAACTTGCTTCAGAGCACTAAGTCCCCTTTCTTACCCACCCCCCATGAATTTTGTGCTCATTAAGGAAAGGGACGTTACTGCTGGAGAATGGAACACTTTCTTATTTCAGGCATCAAGTGTCAGCACCAAGCACTTCCAGCTCGGGTATGGCATATTTAGATGCAGATCAAAGCTCCCTCTACATTGGTGTGCTCCAACAATGAGCCTCGGCTCCAACCCATGGGCATCCCCTATTGCACTTGTGACATTTTCCATAACAGCCACCCTGTGGTGTGTGTGTGAGATTACCTATTTTGTGCCAAATAAGGGGCAGTTTTGTTGTAACCAAAAACTCATTTCACACTGGATCTGTACAATTCTTAGACAGAAATTTAACAAAACAATCCATCGGTAATGAAAGTAGTCTTGATAATTGCTTTAGCCGCCAAGAAAAGACAGCAAAAAAAGTCCCAAAAAAGGAAAACTATAGCAGACAAATCAACCGGGCCAATCTATGCTTCCCACACAATGGCTTTGGTCACTTTAACTAACTCAAAAGCTGGGTGATGGGGAGCACAATGACTCCCCAATTTTAAAATACACAATATTGTAGAGGAGTGAAGCAAATTAAACATTTAAAGACATTATGAAAGACAGTGGATCTACCTTGTAGAGTTTTCATAGGAGTACAGCCCCACTTCATATGTCCTAGTGGAACCCTGTGCTATGCACATGCACTAAAGATCATAAACATAGCAAGGCTGCATGTAGTTTCTAGATCGTAAAAAGCTCCTGATCAGCTGGAAAGTGGCTTTAGGGCTCAACCGGACTTTAATCCAAGAACTGCCCTGTCAGAATACACATCAGGTATGGCTGATCTATAATAACATGCTATAGCATGTGGAGCTGTGAAAAGAAGAATGTACTTATCCAAGATTATAATCTTAGTTTAAAAGAAAACAAGCAGGTCCCATATAAAACTGGATTGTTTTGCTCCCAACGTGGCGTGACAGAGTGCGGCAAGACAATTTTCTCACATGAAATGTTTCCACCTTAGTGTGGGGGGAGGGGGGAGGGGGAGGGGGGGGGGAGGCGTTAAAGAGAGAGAACAAGACTGGAGGAGTTGCAGTCACAGAGCAACGAATTACATGGGGTTAATACAGGGCCTAAACAAGAAAGTGGCAGCTTGGCAAGGAAGAAACATTTATCATCAAATGATGTATTACCCGATAGTTCAATTTCCTCCAGATGACTTTCCTCCAGACGACTTTCCTCCAGATGACTTTCCTGCACCATGGTATCAGAAGGAATATCAGTAGATGGCCTGCAAAGGGGGTGGGGAAGAGAAAGAGTAAGGAGAGAAATCTCAACATTTCCAGGATACATTTTCTTCACAAATTTAATGCAGCTGTTTTAATTCCATCACAATACAACAGAAGGAAACCTGGAAGTCCTCCTTCCCCCTCTCAGGAACGCTGTGGCCAACAGTCATAAGGTGGTGGGTTCATGCCCCAATCCAGGATTTGAGCACAAAGATCCAGGCTGACACTTCAGTGTAGTGTTCGGAGTGTGCCACATCATGAGAGCGATCATCCCTCGGATGAGATGTTAAATGAGGGCTCGAACTATCTGACCCATGGATGCTGAAGACCCCATGGTACTATTTCGAGAAGGGCAAGGAGTTCTTACGGTGTCCTGGCTAACATTCTTCTCCAGCACCAGAAAGAGATTAAGTAGTCATCTCATTGCTGTTTGTGGACAGTATTGTATGCAAAATGGCTACTGTAGTAACTGCCCTTCAAAGTAATTCATTGCACATGAAGTGGTTTGGGATATTTCTGAGCGATATTATTGTGTTCCTAACACAGATGAGACTGCATACAGGGAGGTTAAAGTAACAGTGACCTCAGTCTTTATTAAGACGCTCCAGAGTGAGGAACAGGCCTTAGGGGCCGGCTTATATACAGTGCTCCCAAGGGATGCTGGGATCCCTTGGGACTTCAGGGGCTGCGCTCCCTGGTGGCGGAACATGGGAGTGCATGCTTTACAGATACACATCACTTCCCCCCCGCCCCCCCAAATTCAAAGTGAAAACTATTTACAAGGTGAGGCGGTCGGGAGCCTTTCTTTCCCTGGTGGACCGCCTCGGTACAAATGTCTGTTCTGGTGTGTTGGCTGTGCCCTCGCTGGGCTGGCATGTTGTTGGCCCTGCAGGGCTGCTGGGTGAGCCTGGCCTTGCTGAGCTGTTGGGCGTGATGGGTTCGATTTCCTGGTCCGGGGTGGTGTTGTTTGTTGATCCTTTAGGTATCTGCTGTGGGTTGTTCAGGGCAGTCTGTGAACCGCAGCCTTGTTTGGTCCAGGTGCTTTCTGCAAATTTGTCCATTGTCTAGTTAGACTACAAACACCCTATTCCCTTCTTGAGCTAAATCACCGTGCTTGCGATCCACTTGGGACCATGTCCATAGTTTAGCATATACACAGGATCATTCAGATCAATTTCCCGTGACACAGTGGCGCGACCATCGTTTACATTTTGTTGCTGACGCCTACTCTCTACCTGATCATGCAGGTTGGGGTGAACCAGCGAAAGTCTGGTTTTAAGTGTCCTTTTCATAAGTAGCTCAGCCGTGGGCACCCCTGTGAGCGAGTGGGGTCTCGTGTGGTAGCTGAGCCGTACTCGGGACAGGCGGGTTTGGAGTGAGCCTTCTGTGACTCGTTTAAGGCTCTGTTTGATTGTTTGTGCTGCCCGCTCTGCCTGCCCATTGGAGGCTGGTTTAAACGGGGCTGAGGTGACATGTTTGATCCCATTGCGGGTCATGAATTCTTTAAATTTGGCACTGGTGAAACATGGCCCATTGTCACTGACCAGTATGTCAGGCAGGCCGTGGATGGCAAGCATGGCCCTCAGGCTTTCAATGGTGGCGGTGGCGGTGCTTCCCGACATTATTTCATTCAATCCATTTTGAAAAAGCATCCACCACCACCAGGAACATTTTACTGAGAAACGGGCCCGCATAGTCGACATGGATCCTCGACCATGGTCTGGAGGGCCAGGACCACAAACTTAGTGGTGCCTCTATGGGCGCGTTGCTCAACTGAGCACATACGCTGCATTGCCGTACACAGGACTCTAAGTCAGAGTCGATACCGGGCCACCACACGTGGGATCTGGCTATCGCTTTCATCATTACTATACCCGTGTGTGTGCTGTGGAGATCCGAGGTGAACGTCTCCCTGCCCTTTTTGGGTAGCACTACATGGTTGCCCCACAACAGGCAGTCTGCTTGAATGGACAGCTCGTCCTTTCGCCACTGGAACGGCTTGATTAGCTCTTGCATTTCAACGGGAATGCTGGCCCAGCTCCCATGCAGTACACAGTTTTTTTTACTAGGGACTGCAGAGGATCTTGGCTGGTCCAAGTCCTAATCTGACGGGCAGTGACTGGTGATTTATCATTTTCAAACGCTTCCATGACCATCAACAAGTCTGCGGGCTGCGCCACCATCAACAAGTTTGCAGGCTGCGCCATTTCCACCCCCGTGGTGGGCAATGGTAGCCGACAGAGCATCCACACAGTTCTCGGTGCCTGGCTTGTGGCGGATGGTATAGTTATACCGCTGATAGCGCGAGTGCCCACCTTTGTATGCGGGCTGAGGCATTAGTATTTATCCCCTTGTTTTCAGCGAATCAGGATATGAGGGGCTTGTGATCGGTTTCCAGATCAAATTTGAGGCCAAACAGGTACTGATGCATTTTCTTTACCCCGAATACACACGCTAATGCCTCTTTCTCAATCATGCTGTAGGCCCTCTCGGCTTTAGGCAAGCTCCTGGAGGCATAGGAGACAGGTTGCAACTTCCCCGCATCACATGTTAGCTTGTTGTAATACTCCGTACGATGACACATCACATGCTAGCACAAGTCTTTTACACGGGTTATACAATACAAGCAGCTTGTTGGAGCATAAAATGTTTCTGGCTTTTTCAAAAGCAATAACTTGTTTTTTTCCCCATACCCAGTTCTCACCTTTACGCAATAACACATGTAGGGGCTCTCAGAGGGTGCTTAACCCCGGTAGGAAGTTACCAAAACAGTTGAGGAGTCCCAGGAACGACCGCAGCTCCGTGACGTTCTGTGGCCTGGGCGCGTTCCTGATAGCCTCTGTCTTGGCGTCTGTGGGCCGAATGCCGTCCGCCACGATCTTTCTCCCCAAAAACTCCACTTCTGTTGCCGCGAAGACGCATTTCGACCTCTTCAGCCGCAGCCCTACGCGATCCAGTTGCTGGAGGACCTCCTCCAGGTTTTGTAGGTGCTCGACGGTGTCCTGACCCGTGACCAATATGTCGTCCTGAAAAACCACCGTGTGTGGTACCGACTTGAGTAGGCTCTCCATGTTTCTCTGGAAGATCGCTGCAGCCGACCGAATTCCAAACGGGCATCTGTTGTAGATGAACAGTCCCTTGTGTGTGTTGATGCAGGTGAGACCCTTCGAAGACTCCTCCAGCTCCTGTGTCCTGGAGGCCGAAGTTAGGTCGAGCTTGGTGAACGTCTTGCCTCCTGCCAGCGTCGCAAATAGGTCGTCTGCCTTAGGTAGCGGGTATTGGTCCTGTAGCGAAAAATGATTAATAGTTACTTTATAAATCGCTGCAAATCCTGACCGTGCCATCACTTTTGAGTACTGGAACAATCGGGCTGGCCCACTCGCTGAATTCCACTGGGGAGATGATGCCCTCGCATTGCAGCCTGTCCAGCTCGATTTCCACTCTCTCCCTCATCATGTGAGGTACCGCTCACGCCTTGTGGTGAATGGGTTGTGCCTCTGGGACCAAGTGGATCCACACCTTCGCCCTGGAAAAGTTTCCAATGCCTGGCTCAAAAAGGGAAGAAAATTTGTTAAGAACCTGGGTACATGAGGCCTCATCGGCATGTGATAGCGCTTGGATGTCATCCCAGTTCCAGCGGATTTTGCCCAGCCAGCTCCTTCCAAGCAGTGTGGGGCCATCGCCCGGGACAATCCAGAGTGGCAGTTTGTGCACCGTGCCCTCGTAGGTGACCTTGACCATGGTGCTGCCCAGGACAGTGATAAGCTCTTTGGTGTACGTTCTCAGTTTCGTGTGGATGGGGCTCAGGGCTGGTCTGAGTGCCTTGTTGCACCACAGTCTCTCAAACATCTTTTTACTCATGATGGATTAGCTAGCGCCAGTGTCCAGTTCCATGGCGACGGGTAAGCAATTCAATTTTACATTTAGCATTATAGGTGGACATTTCGTCAAAAAATGTGTGCACCCCGTGTACTTCAGCATCTGCCTCCTCTCTGAGGCTCGAAATTGCTTTGATTCACCATGGACCGATCTTCCTCTGCCACATGGTAGTTAGCAGGTTTTGCAGAGCTTGCAGCTCGTTGGAGATGCCCCATTGTTCCACAGCTCTTGCAAACATACCCTTTGAAGCGGCATGAATAGGCTGAATGGAAGCCTTCACAACGCCAACAAGGTGTGAATTGCCTTGCATTCATCATTTGTTGTGGACTCAGTCATCTGGGTCACCTGAGGCCTGCTGGCAGTTGCAGACTCTTGGGTTCTGCCCTGTACATTTCTGCTCACAAACACAGTTCCAGTTAATTTATGAACATTGCTAGCACTTGTGTGCTGAGAGATTTGTTTGGTGTTATCACTGGTGGACATAAACGCCTGTGCTATCGCAATGGCCTTGCTGAGGGTCGGTGTCTCTACAGTCAAAAGTTTTCGTAGGATGGTCTCGTGACCAATGCCCAGTACAAAAAAGTCTGAGCATTTGCCCCAGGTAGCCATCAAACTCACATTGTCCTGCAAGTCGCTTTAGCTCGGCGAGGTAGCTTGCCACTTCCTGACCTTCAGATCGCTGGCATCAGCCATCAGCACACTCTCCCTCGGGTTAAGATGCTCCCGAACCAGTGTACACAGCTCCTCATACGACTTATCTTTGGGTTTCACCGGAGCCAGAAAATTCTTCATGAGGCTGTAGGTCGGTGCCCCGCAGACAGTGAGGAGGACCGCTCTCCTTTTTGCAGCGCTTCCTTCTCCGTCCAGCTCGTTGGCTACAAAGTACTGGTCTAGCCATTCGACATAGGCTTCCCAGTCCTCACCCTCCGAGAACTTCTCCAGGATGCCCACAGTTTGCTGCATCTTTGCGTTGGATTCGTATACTCGTCGGCAGTTATTGTGTTCCTGACACAGATGAGACTGCACACAGGGAGGTTAAAGTAACAGTGACCTCAGTCTTTATTTAAGACACTCCAGAATGAGGAACAGGCCTTAGGGGCCGGCTTATATACAGCGCTCCCTGGTGGCGGAACATGGGAGTGCATGCTTTACAGATACACAACAGGTATGATCAGGGACTGCAAATATGCAAGTTCTTTATTTCAATTACAAGACAAGAATCCAATTGAGAGTTCTGATAACATCAAACTTTGCAGGCTTCACGCTTACAGCTTATGTTCACCATCTGCAGTAGAATTTAATTATGGTCTTGTAATGAACTGCAAAAAGTACTGGGTAAAACAGAATTTTTAGTTCTTACTTACGCAATGTGTGCAGGCGCACAATGCTGAAGGTGTATTTAATGACAGTTAGTTCCATTTTCAGGATCATAATGCCATTGACACAGAACCTTTCCCCCCCCCCCTACTGTTCTTTTATAAATAAATGACTTGACGAAGATTTCTAATCGTGAATACAAGCCTCTGCTAGATAAACACACAGTCACTGTTATAGTCAAAATGATTTGCTCACCTTTCGGATACCACAATTAATCGGGTTCTCAAGTATTTGTTGTTTTGCAGACCTGCAGATAAAGCACAAGACATTTCGAAGCGAATTGCAACAATTCCTGATTCCGTAAAGTGAATTTGGTTCACGGTGGGAAAATGATTTAATTCCTGCAGACCCAGGGAATTCATGGCCCTCTGGGCCAATCTTCTTTTTATGTTTTCAACTCATGCCCTGTGATGCTGACACACTAATGTTACAGAAATGTGTTATTCAAAAGTCAGCAGATTTCTGTAAAGTTAACCAGACACCACGAAGGACATTTAATTTTTAAGTTAACACCTATGCTCAGATCTTCCTGCCCCACCCCCACCCAATTCTATTATTCCTAACTTCAGTTCCTTACACTAACTATTGTAAAAATCTGTTTTACTCTTGGAAGGACTAAATATTATTCTCATCAGTTTCTTGCTGCTGTTCAGACCCCACTCCAGAGGTGAATAAAGTTGGGCGCCAAGTGGCTAAAAAGTGAGTCCAACTGAAGCCAAAAGAGATTGATATGGTCAGGTCACAGATTTTAAGAAATCTCAAATTTAGAACTGTTTGCCAATTCAGGTATAGTTAAATAATGTTCCCCTAACAGACTTAAAGAACAATCCAGGAAATTGTTCAGAAAAATCACACTTTGACAATCTCAATGGCCTAAATGGTCTTTAATATGGTTCTCCTGGAGTGTGGTAGTGAAGCTATTGTTGCTCCTCATGGACTGAAATACCTGCTTCAGAATCCGAATAATATTTCCCAAATGCCTCATCCTTGGGAATATTTGGGTACAGATACAGCAGAGGGTGTTCTGGGACATTCTCATCCGCCATCACTTTGTAGAAACGGACGATTTCCGAGAGAGAGATGTTCGTCAGGTGAGTCTTGGTGTATGGCTGCACTGAACGGATTTTGAATTCCCCTGCAAGAGCAAGAAATGTGCCATTAATAAGCAGAACAAAAAAACGTTTCAAAATTCTCAGGCACTTTATGCTAGATTCAGAAAATAAGATGGGAACGTGACAGTCATAGCTACAGACGATCTTGCCAGAAACAAGATGGGCCAGGAAAACAAGAGTCCAGGAAGAAACCCTTGCACAATTTACAATTAGTAAACTTCAAATGCACCCTTGTTGCATATTATATAACCGTGTCAAATTCACTCATTTTAAAACAGGTAAATCTCAACCATAATTAGATACATATTAGACAAGGGATGGAATAACAGGTGAAGGGCCAAAGCCCATTGTACAGGACCCCGCCAAGGCTGAATAGGTTAGATTAGGAAAGAAGACAAGGTAAATCAAGAAGTATTTGCAAGTGATTCCAAGCTTACATTTTTATGATACTGTAGGAGGAAAAAAAGAAATGAAGCGGGAAGGAGTTCTAAGGTTGTGTCATCCTGGGAAAGAATGAATAGGGCACAGTGCGACAAGTCCTCCTATCAACCACAGCGAGGATGGAGGGAGGAGGAACAGCAAAAGGGAGCTCAGGAAGAAACAGAAGAGGAAAAGTCAGCAAAGCAGTGACCATAGTAGCATTAGGCAAGTGTTGCATAAAAAGAGCCTCTCCAGCCAGGAGAGCAGTGTTCAAAAATTAAAACAATTAGGATAAAAACCATGGTTGGTGGCTTTAGGATGCAAATGAATCTTATTGACTGCTTCAAGTGTTTTGAAAGGCTACTTGCTTCTATGGGTGACGCAATTCATCATCATTTAATCTAAAAGTCTAATCAATTCTAAGCCACTATGGAATTTACACCAGACAGGGAGAGCGAGAAACTCCCCAGTATTATAGGTACAAGTGACTTGTGCAGGTCCCTAGCCTCTCGCATGTACAATAAGTTCTAGCTGTGTACCACAAGTGAATGATATCAAAGGATATTGAAAGGTCGCCCAAGCTTTTTGCCATCCCTCTCCCAATGGTGTTAACAGATTCTGAGGTATAATTCCTGGGACATGCTGATCTGTGTGGATAAACATCATACACAGTTCGAACAGCCATTTGTAGCTTTTTAAAATATATCGTACTACAGCAATTGATTTTTAGGGGTGAATATTTTAAAAAGTGGATAGATGTTGGTGTTGGAGATTGGAATATTTCCCCATCCAGTGTCAGAGACAGCATGGCGAGCACGTCAATACGCTCCCGTTCTTCTCTTCCCAGAGGGTTTGGCTGCCATCCTGAAAATGTCACGCTGGAAAACTAGGGAATGGGTTTGTGGTTTGCTGTTGAATGGAGATAGATAAAGTTGGTTTATGTAGGTCCTAAAATAGAGGACTTGGAAACCAAAATCTGTTTGCTTTTAATTTAAAAAAAAAGGTCTTCCAGTTCATTTGAAGAAATGACTCCACATAACAAAAACTTAATTGAGGTGTATAAAACTATAAGGGGCCTAGAGTGGATAGGAGTCTGGAACTCACGGCCTGAAAGGGTGGTAGAGGCAGAAACCCTCACCACATTTAAAAAGTACTTGGATGTGCACTTGAAGTGCTGTAACCTACAGGGCTACGGACCGAGAACTGGAAAGTGGGATTAGGCTGGGTAGCTCTTGGTCGGCCGGTGCGGACACGATGGGCCGAGTGGCCTTCTTCCGTGTCGTGAATTTCTATGATTCTATTCTATGAAATGACCACCTCAGCAAAGGAACAACCCCTCCCCCATTTACCCCAGGGGACAAGAACCACCTCCCATTTCCTGTCCCACTCCCCAGGGTTTGTCAGTCAATCATTAGTTACCATTAACTAAATGCTCCACCCAGGAGAAAGTGATACCACCATCCTTGCAGCTCTCACTGAAGCGAAGCAGGAAGGTGCCTGTTGGCATCTTTTTCAACAAACTGCGCTCTTTCTTTTTGCTCAAAAATCCAATAATGTTCCTAGAAGACAAGATTGTACAAACCAACATCAGCCACTTTAAAACACATTTCTCACAGTCCTGTGGATCGGGTGGGAGAATGGGTAGGTCTGATGGTATTTTTACACCTTCATAGCTTTGTAAATGTATTGCAAGTTACCATGTATGAATTGCCCACTCAATATGATAAAATATATGGATCGTTTTCCACTGAACACACCTGTGAAATTCCAAGATAATTTGGGCTATTTAACCTGGGCAATAACCTGGTGCCACAGTAGGAAGGACTAAACTCTCGAGCACGGTTAAGTACTTTGACAGCACAATGCTCTCCTTTATTTAGACTGGTGGGATTGTCTGGACAACGAACATCCGCACAGGCAGCAAAACCTAACTCCAACTTGCCCAACAGCAGGGTATGCTGTGTAGGTCAGGCTAGTCTTCCCAGCCAAACATACCTTCCTACAAGACGGAGCGTTCCAGTTGAGACAGAACAGGTTCTTAAGAGGCAAAATTATTCCTGCGTCAGCTAAAGCTAAGATTGGAACACTTTTCCTCTAAATGGGAGCTCAATATTTGATTGTAACAGCAACCAAGTTATCAGACTTTGATGAACCTCTTTTTACCATCTCTTACCAAAATAAGTTATTCCACATTTTCCCCAGTTTGCATACTATGGCAAAGAGGGCAGATGGCTCAACATCACTAAATCCTTAGTGGATCAGCCTCTTGGGAGGTATACAAGCGGATCTCCCTGCTTTTCTTCCCTATATTCAGCCCTCTTTCCTGGGGAATAGCCTGGCCTCCACTTGCCACCTCCCTACAGCAACATGGGCGAGATCTGAAAACCAGAGCCTTTTAATAAACTCTATCTGCCTCAGGACCTGGACCATTGAACCAAATGTGTCAGATTTCCAACTTCTCACAGCTCTGCTTCACGAGGTCAGCGGAGCAGCACTGAACGTCACGTCGGGAGGTGCAAACATCTGCATCAGGGCTGCTTCAAATATAAAAACACAACAACACTGGTTCACATGTTAAGTGGCGAGACAACTACAGTGGAGGGCCCATTGACTTGTAGGTGTGCAAATATCTCTCTATAATGCTTCAAAGTATAAAAGGGATTCATTAATTAGCCTCTATTTTATCAAAGTGAAGAGAATAGTACACTGGAGGTGAACCTCAGCCACCTTACCCATCATTCCAGATATCTTCCAGGTATTTCTTAATAAGTTCGAGGATACCTTGCAACCAGAGCCAGAAGGAAAATGTCTGTTTTGGTAAATTCTCCTGTAATAAAACATTAAAAACAAATTCAATTTATTAAAAATGATCAATTAATTTGCCAGTAAGCACAATGCTTGGATCAGGATCCTTGCGTAACAAATTAAATGGCACATAGAATACAACCATAGAATCAGACAGCACAAGAGGAAGTCATTCAGCCCATCGAGCCTGTGCCGGCTCCGTGAAAGAGCAATCCAATCAGACCCACTCACCCCTGCTCTTTCTCCATAGCCCCGCATATTCTATGCTCAGTTTTATCCAGATGCCACTGTACTGTAAATTGAACGGCAACATTATCCGGTCTGTAGAAGTTGTAGTTAATGCTTTTCAATTTATTTATATTTGCAGCTTTTGGGGGAAGGGAGGAGCAACCCTTCCCAAGTTTGATTCCTTAAAGGGGAAGCAGCATATAGGAAAGTAGACCTTTTACCATATAAATGTTCCTTTATTGTTAGTGTTGGCAACTTTAATGATTACAAGTTTTTACCAGGTCACTGAGTAACACCATTTAATTTGAGGACATCACAGTGTTAATATCAATTCTGAGGAAGCAAGTATGAAAAATTTGCTGCTTAATGCACTAAAAGCACTCGATTTGTTGAAGTGTTGCAAGAAAGCTTTGCCTTGTAATAATGCACAGCACAGGGAATCTTGGAGGGGCAGAAAGAGAAGGAGAAATCCAAGTTTACCCAGCCTTAATGAACATGGACTTTGGAGAACAGGTGCTGTCCACTTTAGGTACAAGCAGTTTAGAGATAGGTACAGGAAGAGCTGGCATCACTAACCTTGGAAAACTTTGCCCATGTAATGCAACAGTCTGCATAGTTCTGTTGAACCCCTAAACAATGCAAGGAGAAAACACAGATATCAAACTGGTAACAGAATGGAACCTTTCCTTGAACCTGCTGAATTAGGATATATTTTGTGCTTTTAACTCAAGTGTCATTATATCATAGAATCGTCTGGCATAGGAGGAGGCCATTGGGCCCATCGAGCCTGTGCTGTTCTGGCTCTTTAAGAGCGATTCAATTAGTCCCACTGCCCCCTGCCCCATATCCCTGCAAATTTTTCCCCGTCAAATATTTATCCAATTCCCGGTTTGAAAGTCACTATTGAATCTGCTCCCACCGCCCTTTCAGGCAGCGTGTTCCCGATCACAACAACTCGCAACATTCTCCCCATCTCCCTCTGGCTCTTTTTCAAATTATTTTAAATCTGTGTCCTCTAGTTACCGACCCTCCTGCCAGTGGAAGCAGTTTCTCCTTAATTACTCTACCAAAACCCTTCATGATTTTGAACACCTCTATTAAATCTTCTCTTAATATGGAGAACAACCCCAGCTTCTCCAGTCTCTCCACATAACTGAAGGCCCTCATCCCACTCCTCTGCACTTAGTCTTGATTAAACATTAACCCTCTAGCAACAAAAGGCCTTCATGAAGGATGTGGGATAGGTGAAAAAAAGTATCTTGTACACATCCATAACAACTGAAGCATCTAATGATAGGTCCAGAACATGTAACTACTCTGTTGGACAGAACATCAGATGATGGCTTCACCATCGGAACAGCTTTGAAAGGAAATCAAAATTAGGAATTGAAAGATTCTTCGCATCTATTCGAGTTACAATCCTTCCGAGCAACTCTCCAATTTACTGCCACAATCACTTAAAACAGACCTATACTTAAATAAAAATATTTCCCAATTTGTCATCAAGTCAGGGATCTTCAGCAATCAAGTAATTCCATTCCCACAGTTAGACTAGCAACATTCAGCTTAAATTAAAAAAATATTTTAACAGAAAAATATTAATGGGGAAATATTTTCTACATGAAAATACCATGCCACATTTTACACAATACGAGACAATGTAAAGATCTAAATTGTACAAGATTCGATTGAGCATTCTATCCCACAGCATCTAGACCAATCCTGGATGCTGATCAGGAAGCAATCCTCGTCAGGAAATGTCCACATATTTTCTTCTTGTATTAGTGGTTCCCTAAAAATGGCACTAATGCTGATTCTTACCCAGTGTCACCCTATTGGTCCATCAAAATAGGCCAATACAGTTAGAAGTGACTTTTCCCCTAATCAGGTGCTTCTTAATCAGCATCCAGGAATGGTCTGGACACTGACATTAAAGGGTTTCAATAAAGCCACTTCCTGAAATGCCTGTAACAAATGTCCAACTCACTCTGGTCTTCACTGACCGACACTGGATCCTGCTGTAACACATCACATTTAAAATCTTCAACCTAGTGTTTAAATCCTTTCATAGCCTCACCCCCTCCCCATCTCGGTAACATCCTCCAGCCCTACAACCACCACCCCCCACTTCAAAACTCTTGCTCCTCCAATTCTGGTCTCTTGTAATGCCCTCCCCTTCACCCCACTATTGGCAGCCTTCAGCCACTTCGACCCCATATTCTGCAATTCTCTGTCTAAACCCCATCTGTCTCTCCAGCTTCCTCTCCTTCAAGATCCTGCTTAAAAGACATCTCTGACCAAGCTAATGGTCTCCCCTCTTAATATCTCCTTCTTCGACTTGGCATCCATTTTTTTTGTATGACACTTCTAAAGTAAATGGAACATTTAACGGTGTTTGTATTTTTTCTTAAGTGCTAACAGGAAGTATTTCTAAAGTCACTTAGGAAGACTGGTTGATAAACAAAAGTAAAACCAGGTTGCGGGGGTGGGGGGGCGCTATGAGAGGGTTCCATAGCAGGAGCCAAATTAACATCTAAAAAAAATTCATTCTCAGGATGTGGATATCGCTGGCAAGTCCTGCATTTATTGACCATCCCTAGTTGCTCTGCAGAAGTCGTGGTAAGCAATGTTCCCGTTTAGCTACGCAGTTGACTGAAGCTTCCGCGCAGGCCGCTTGCTCAATGGAGAAAAACACACATGCGCAGAAGTTTAAAGGGGCCGCACACCGAAAAAAAATTACAAGGATCATTGGTGGTGAGCCACCTTCTTGAAAGCGGTTTGATAGAACAGAGTGGCTCGCTAGGCCACTTCAGAGGGCAGTTAAGATTCAACCACACTGGGGTCGGACTGGAGTCACATATAGGTCAGACATTAGTGAACCAGTTGGGTTTCTACGACAATCCAACAGCATTCCTGGTCACTTTTACTTTTTATCTCCAGATTTTTTTTTAAAACCGAATTCAAATTCTCAAATGGTCAGTGTTAGATTTGAACTCTCATTCGTTGGATTACTAGTCCAGTAACATAACCACCCACAGTACCTCTTGTCTGAAGAAAGTTAACAACCCTACACAGCACAATGGGCTGCAGCTGAAGATACTCACCAAATAACTTTTCTGCCAACATGTTGAGCTGGTTGGGGTCCAAGTGTCTCTTGGTGTTTGAAGAAAACTGCCAGCTCAGTGCCTCTGAAAGCTGGCTCCATTGTGCCACGGGAGGGTTGGAAAAGAACAACAAATTCTGGGGGGGGGGGGGGGGGGGGAGGGGATGAGAGAGGGAGAGAGAACTAATTTTACTCTCCAAATTCTTCATATTGCAAAAGGTTTAGATAGTATTCAGAAACATGATATTAGTACCTACCAACCTTAACAACAATAAAACCAGGAACATCTTGCTACAATAAGTGAGCTTCTCTCTGCTGCATTACATAAGAATTAGGAGCAGGAGTGGGCCATTCGGCCCCTCGAGCCTGCTCTGCCATGCAATAAGATCACGGCTGATCTTCGACCTCAACTCCACTTTCCTGCACTTTCCCCATATCCCTCGATTCTCTTAGTGGCCCAAAATTTAGCGATCTCAGCCTTGAATATACTCAGCAACCGAGCCTCCACAGCCCTCTGAGGTTGCCACTTGTCTGGTTTTGATATTGAATCGCTCATTACTCTCTCTACACTTTCCTTGCCCTGTAAGTAAATGGGTCGCACCAGCTCAGAGTAAGTATATGGGTATTAGATGGCACAAAGAACAAACACAGCACACATCATGTGGAAAGGCACTAAGTGAAGACTATAAATTAATACAGGAAATGGTTTGAAGAGAGTGGCATTCAGGAGGCTCATTAGTGAAATAACTCATCCAGATTTTTGGTTAGATTTATGAAGTTTACTGTGAGCAGATGGATTTGCTTTACATAAGATGATATCTAGGAACCGTCCCTGGGAAATAAAGTCAGTCATCCCTAACTGTGGTGATTTATGGTTGCAGGGTATTCATGGAGTCTGATCCAGCATAAAATCTGGCTCAGAGTTAAGCTCCAAATATTGCCTCAGAACATGAGGAATTTCTGTTTTAGGAGCAGGAGTCGGCCATTCAATCAGATCATGGCTGATCTGTAACTCAACTCCATTTACCCGCATTGCTCCATATCCCTTGATCCCCTTACCCAACAACAATCTGTCAATCTCAGTGTTGACACTTTCAATTGACCCCCGGCCTCCACAGCTTTTTGGGGGTGGGGGTGGGGAGAGAGTTCCAGATTCCCACTGCCCTTTGTGTGAAGAAGTGCTTCCTGACATCACCGCTGAACAGCCTGGCTCTAATCTTAAGGTTCTGCCCTCTTGTTCTGGACTTCCCCCACCAGAGGAAACAGTTTCTCTGTATCTACGCTATCGAATCCTTTAATCACCTTAAACACCTCAATCAGATCAGCCCTTAATCTTCAATAGTGAAGGGAATACAAGCCAAAGTTTTGGATTCCCCAGTGATAAAACCGGAAGATTGTCAGTGTGGAGTGATGCGGACACAGGTCAGCTGTGTTCACAAAGGGGATGTTCACAGGAACCAACTCGGGAGCTGGCCATCCTAGACTGGGTTTTGTGGAATGAGAGAGAATTAATCAGCAATCTTGTTGTGTGAGGCCCCTTGGGGAAGAGTGACCATAATATGGTAGAATTCTTTATTAAGATGGAGAGTGACACAGTTAATTCAGAGACTAGGGTCCTGAACTTAAAGAAAGGTAACTTCGATGGTATGAGATGTGAATTGGCTGGAATAGACTGGTGAATGATACTTAAAGGGTTGACGGTGGATAGGCAATGGCAGACATTTAAAGATCACATGGATGAACTTCAACAATTGCACATCTCTGTCTGGCGTAAAAATAAAACGGGGAAGGTGGCTCAACCGTGGCTAACAAGGGAAATTAAGGATAGTGTTAAATCCAAGGAAGAGGCATATAAATTGGTCAGAAAAAGCAGCAAACCTGAGGACTGGGAGAAATTTAGAATTCAGCAGAGGAGGACAAGGGGTTTAATCAGGAGGGGGAAAATAGAGTATGAGAGTAAGCTTGCAGGGAACATAAAAACTGACCTCAAAAGTTTCTATAGATATGTGAAGAGAAAAAGATTAGTGAAGACAAATGTAGGTCCCTTGCAGTCAGAATCAGGTGAATTTATAATGAGGAACAAAGAAATGGCAGACCAATTGAACAAATACTTTGGTTCTGTCTTCATGAAGGAAGACACAAATAACCTTCCGGAAATACTAGGGGACCGAGGGTCTAGTGAGGAGGAGGAACTGAAGGAAATCCTTATTAGTCAGGAAATTGTGTTAGGGAAATTGATGGGATTGAAGGCCGATAAATCCCCAGGGTCTGATAGTCTGCATCCCAGAGTACTTAAGGAAGTGGCCCTAGAAATAGTGGGATGCATTGGTGGTCATTTTCCAACATTCTATAGACTCTGGATCAGTTCCTATGGATTGGAGGGTAACTAATGTAACACCACTTTTTTAAAAAAAAGGAGAGAGAAAACACGGAATTATAGACCGGTTAGCCTGACATTGGTAGTGGGGAAAATGTTGGAATCAATAATTAAAGATGTAATAGCACGCATTTGGAAAGCAGTGACAGGATCAGTCCAAGTCAGCATGGATTTATGAAAGGGAAATCATGCTTGACAAATCTGCTAGAATTTTTTGAGGATGTAACTAGTAGAGTGGACAAGGGAGAACCAGTGGATGTGGTGTATTTGGACTTTCAAAAGGCTTTTGACAAGGTCCCACACAAGAAATTGGTGTGCAAAATTAAAGCACATGGTATTGGGGGTAATGTATTGACGTGGATAGAGAACTGGTTGGCAGACAGGAAGCAAAGAGTAGGAATAAGCGGGTCCTTTTCAGAATGGCAGGCAGTGACTAGTGGGGTACCGCAAGGTTCAGTGCTGGGACCCCAGCTATTTACAATATACATTAATGATTTAGATGAAGGAATTGAATGTAATATCTCCAAGTTTGCAGATGACACTAAGCTGGGTGGAAGTGTGAGCTGTGAGGAGGATGCTAAGAGGCTGCAGGGTGACTTGGACAGGTTAGGTGACTGGGCAAATGCATAGCAGATGCTGTATAATGTAGATAAATGTGAGGTTATCCACTTTGGTGGCAAAAACACGAAGGCAGAATATTATCTGAATTGTGACAGATTCGGAAAGGGGGAGGTGCATCGAGACCTGGGTGTCATGGTACATCAGTCATTGAAAGTTGGCATGCAGGTACAGCAGGCGGTGAAGAAGGCAAATGGCATGTTGGCTTTCATAGCGAGAGGATTTGAGTATAGGAGCAGGGAGGTCTTACTGCAGTTGTACAGGGCCTTGGTGAGGCCACACCTGGAATAGTGTGTTCAGTTTTGGTCTCCTATTCTGAGGAAGGACATTCTTGCTATTGAAGGAGTGCAGCGAAGGTTCACCAGACTGATTCCCGGGATGGCAGGACTGACATATGAAGAAAGACTGGATCGCCTAGGCTTATATTCACTGGAATTTAGAAGAATGAGAGGGGATCTCATAGAAACATATAAAATTCTGAGGGGATTGGACAGGTTAGATGCAGGAAGAATGTTCCCGATGTGGGGAAGTCCAGAACCAGGGAACATAGTCGAAGGATAAGGGGTAAGCCATTTAGGACCGAGATGAGGAGAAACTTCTTCACTCAGAGAATTGTGAACCTGTGGAATTCTGTACCACAGAAAGTTGTTGAGGCCAGTTCGTTCGATATATTCAAAAGGGAGTTAGATGTGGCCCTTACGGCTAAAGGGATCAAGGGATATGGAAAGAAAGCAGGAATGGGGTACTGAAGTTGCATGATCAGCCATATAGAATGGTGGTGCAGGCTCGAAGGGCCAAGTGGCCTACTCCTGCACCTATTTTCTATGTTTTCTTTCCCCTCTTCCATTTAGGGACTATTCGTTGTTTACAGACTGCGCGTGCATGGGTTTTTTTGGTCTGTTTTTTTATTTTAAAAAAAGCTTCTTCAGCAATCCAGAAACAGGAAACACATGGAGCAATGCCAAATCAAAGAGCACAGCAGGAACCTCGGAGACTTGCCCTCGCAACTTCCTGCAGGGAATAAATGGTTTGGTGTCTACAAAAGTAGCCCGACAAACATATTGTTTACCTGCTCTCGGGAGATCACTCAAAATAAAGCCTGCCATAGAACAAAGGCAAATACTTCACATCCAAAGTGCACCCGGTGGCCACTTCTTCTGCTTTAAGCTACTACTTACTCTTGTTCATTCATACAATCAGTACAGGATGCTGCAGACTTCAATATCCTGTACAGCTCCTGTGCAGAAGGGGATTGAGAACCACTTCCAGTAGTTAATTGCTCCCCCCTCTGCCTTGGCCGAGAAAGTTTCCTATAGATCCTTACCTTTGGGTCGCTGGAGAGCATATTGTACCAAACCACTGAAGCCCAGCCACTAAGGAGCTGGCTGACATTTGAGATGACGACAACAGGTAAAGTGCAAGTCTGTCAAAAACAAAAAAGGGGTCAGATCTTAGTGTGATTACAGCGAGAAAATAAAATTAAGGACTCTTTAAACCAATACTGCAATATCATAAGAAAAATAAACATGCGCGCATTTATATGGCGCCTTTCACAACCTCAGGACATCCCAAAGCGTGTTCGAAGCAATGAAGCACTTTTTGAAATGTAGTCATTGTAACGTAGGAAATGCGGCAGCCGATTCAGCACAGCAAGCTCCCACAGACAGCAATGTGATAATGTTTTAGTGATGAAGGTTGAGAGATAAATATTGACTGGGGATAACTCCCAAGCTCTTCTTCGAAATAGTGCCATGACATCTTTTACTTTCACCCAAGGGGGCAGACGGGGCCTTGGTTTAACATCTCATCCGACAGTGCGGTACTCCCTCAGTACTGCCCCTGCAACAGCACAGCGCTCCCTCAGTACTGCCCCTCCGACAGTGCGGCACTCCCTCAGTACTGCCCTGGAGTACTAGCCTAGATCTTGTGATAAATTGAGAGAGAGAGAGAGAGAGAGAGAGAGAGAGAGAGAGAGAGAGAGAGAGAGAGAGAGAGAGAGAGAGAAATGGGGGGGGGGGGGGAGGAGGAGGAGGAAGAGAGAAATGGGGGGGGGGGGGAAGAGAAATGGGGGGGGGGGGAAGAGAAATGGGGGTGGGGAAGAGAAATGGGGGGGGGAAGAGAAATGGGGGGGGGAAGAGAAATGGGGGGGGGAAGAGAAATGGGGGGGGGAAGAGAAATGGGGGGGGGAAGAGAAATGGGGGGGGGAAGAGAAATGGGGGGGGGAAGAGAAATGGGGGGGGGAAGAGAAATGGGGGGGGGGAAGAGAAATGGGGGGGGGGGAAGAGAAATGGGGGGGGGGGAAGAGAAATGGGGGGGGGGGGAAGAGAAATGGGGGGGGGGAAAGAGAAATGGGGGGGGGGGGGGAAGAGAAATGGGGGGGGGGGAAGAGAAATGGGGGGGGGGGAAGAGAAATGGGGGGGGGGGAAGAGAAATGGGGGGGGAAGAGAAATGGGGGGGGGGGAAGAGAAATGGGGGGGGGGGAAGAGAAATGGGGGGGGGGGAAGAGAAATGGGGGGGGGGAAGAGAAATGGGGGGGGGGAAGAGAAATGGGGGGGGGGGGAAGAGAAATGGGGGGGGGGGGAAGAGAAATGGGGGGGGGGGGAAGAGAGAGAGAGAGAACGAGAGCGAACGAGAGCGAGAGCGAGAGCGAACGAGAGAGCGAACGAGAGCGAAAGCGAACGAGAGCGAGAGCGAACGAGAACGAACGAGAACGAACGAGAGCGAGAACGAGAACGAACGAGAGCGAGAACGAACGAGAGCGAACGAGAACGAGAACGAACGAGAGCGAGAACGAACGAGAACGAACGAGAGCGAGAGCGAACGAGAACGAACGAGAGCGAGAACGAACGAGAACGAACGAGAGCGAGAGCGAACGAGAACGAACGAGAGCGAGAGCGAACGAGAACGAAAGCGAACGAGAACGAACGAGAGCGAGAACGAACGAGAGCGAACGAGAACGAGAGCGAACGAGAACGAGAACGAGAACGAACGAGAGCGAACGAGAGCGAGAACGAACGAGAACGAACGAGAGCGAGAACGAACGAGAACGAACGAGAGCGAGAACGAACGAGAACGAACGAGAGCGAGAACGAACGAGAGCGAGAACGAACGAGAGCGAGAGCGAACGAGAACGAACGAGAACGAGAACGAACGAGAGCGAGAGCGAACGAGAGCGAGAACGAACGAGAACGAACGAGAGCGAGAACGAACGAGAACGAACGAGAGCGAGAGCGAACGAGAACGAACGAGAGCGAGAACGAACGAGAACGAACGAGAGCGAGAGCGAACGAGAACGAACGAGAGCGAGAGCGAACGAGAACGAACGAGAGCGAGAGCGAACGAGAACGAACGCGAACGAGAACGAACGAGAGCGAACGAGAACGAACGAGAGCGCGAACGAACGAGAGCGAACGAGAGCGAGAACGAACGAGAGCGAGAACGAACGAGAACGAACGAGAGCGAGAACGAACGAGAACGAACGAGAACGAACGAGAGCGAGAACGAACGAGAACGAACGAGAGCGAGAGCGAACGAGAGCGAGAACGAACGAGAACGAACGAGAGCGAGAACGAACGAGAACGAACGAGAACGAACGAGAACGAACGAGAGCGAGAACGAACGAGAACGAACGAGAGCGAGAGCGAACGAGAACGAACGAGAGCGAGAGCGAACGAGAACGAACGAGAGCGAGAGCGAACGAGAGCGAGAGCGAACGAGAGCGAGAGCGAACGAGAGCGAAAGCGAAAGCGAACGAGAGCGAACGAGAACGAACACGAGAACGAGAACGAACGCGAGAACGAACGAGAACGAGAGCGAACGAGAACGAGAGCGAACGAGAGCGAACGAGAACGAACGAGAACGAACGCGAGAACGAACGAGAACGAGAGCGAACGAGAACGAGAGCGAACGAGAACGAACACGAGAACGAGAACGAACGCGAGAACGAACGAGAACGAGAGCGAACGAGAACGAGAGCGAACGAGAACGAACACGAGAACGAGAACGAACGCGAGAACGAACGAGAACGAGAGCGAACGAGAACGAGAGCGAACGAGAGCGAACGAGAGCGAACGAGAGCGAACGAGAGCGAACGAGAGCGAGAGCGAACGAGAGCGAACGAGAGCGAACGAGAGCGAACGAGAACGAGAGCGAACGAGAGCGAACGAGAGCGAACGAGAGCGAACGAGAACGAGAGCGAACGAGAACGAACGAGAGCGAGAGCGAGAGCGAACGAGAGCGAGAGCGAACGAGAGCGAAAGCGAAAGCGAACGAGAGCGAACGAGAACGAACACGAGAACGAGAACGAACGCGAGAACGAACGAGAACGAGAGCGAACGAGAACGAGAGCGAACGAGAGCGAACGAGAGCGAACGAGAGCGAACGAGAGCGAACGAGAGCGAACGAGAGCGAACGAGAACGAGAGCGAACGAGAACGAGAGCGAACGAGAACGAGAGCGAACGAGAACGAGAGCGAACGAGAGCGAACGAGAACGAACGAGAACGAACGAGAACGAACGAGAACGAGAGCGAACGAGAACGAACGAGAACGAACGAGAACGAGAGCGAACGAGAGCGAACGAGAACGAGAACGAGAGCGAACGAGAACGAACACGAGAACGAGAACGAACGCGAGAACGAACGAGAACGAGAGCGAACGAGAACGAGAGCGAACGAGAGCGAACGAGAGCGAACGAGAGCGAACGAGAGCGAACGAGAGCGAACGAGAGCGAACGAGAGCGAACGAGAGCGAACGAGAGCGAACGAGAGCGAACGAGAGCGAACGAGAACGAGAGCGAACGAGAACGAGAGCGAACGAGAACGAGAGCGAACGAGAACGAGAGCGAACGAGAACGAGAGCGAACGAGAGCGAACGAGAACGAACGAGAACGAACGAGAACGAACGAGAACGAGAGCGAACGAGAACGAACGAGAACGAACGAGAACGAACGAGAACGAGAGCGAACGAGAGCGAACGAGAACGAGAACGAGAGCGAACGAGAACGAGAGCGAACGAGAACGAGAGCGAACGAGAACGAGAGCGAACGAGAGCGAGAACGAACGAGAGCGAACGAGAACGAGA